>NW_028317662.1:2122103-2309207 GCF_055824585.1 Amblyomma mixtum
AGCATATAGAACAAGATACTATGCGCATAAAGAGTGTTTCGGCTACCAAAGAAATAACAGTGCGCCTCCGTCGGCAATCAGGAGGTGCTGCATAATAAAGAATACTCTGTCGAGGTAACCTCATATAGGTCATGTAATCAAGTAACACTTGTTGCTGGGCTAGTCGGTGCATTATTCTTCGTACAAAAGTTAGCGCAAACCAAAAGACACTCACAAGAAAAGTGGACAGGAAAACGCGTTGTCCTGTCCACCTTTCTTGTGAGTGTCTTATGTTTTGCGCTAACTTTTGTACTCAGTCATGTAAAGGCGTTCAAAAATACTCCACTGATAAATTGTTCTCCACTTTCCGTGTTCACGTAACGTAATGAGGCTATAGATAGTGTTAGCATCAATATATGGCAAATATTGGAAGCGCAGCGCGCGTGAAGCTATTCCGGTGAATCGTGATGTAAAAATGGCGAGCACATGTTCATGTTGAACAGCCGCGGTGGGTCACTGGTTATGGCGCTTGGCTGCTGACCCGAAGTACGCGGGTTCGATCCCGGCCGCTGCAATCAAATTTCAATTAAGGCGAAATTCTAGACGTCCGTTTACTGTGCGATTTCAGTGCACGGTAAAGAAGACCAGGTAGACTAAATTTCCGGAGCCCTTCACTATGGCCTCCCTTGTAACCTGAGTCGCTTTGGGACGTTAAACCCCCATAGACCCTAAACATGTGCCTATTGAAGTAGTGCTTTTGCGGCAAGATCCCGTGTTACATCTTTGGTTTCAGAGAGGTTCGTATATTCGTAGCGTACTGATTTCGATCACTATGGTTGATTGGCCACTCTCTTATCCTGCAAAAGCGATCACGTGATGAGTCCTGCAAAAGGCGCAGCCCCTCACGCACAGAATTGTGACAAGTGGTTCCTACATTCTTGTTTTCCTGATACTTGGAATACCCGCCAAATATACCGCATTGTGCTCGAATAAAACATGTAAGGAGAGATTAAAAATGAAGTTATCTCATATCAGAAGCTTACCGTGGGAGTCCATGAGTATAAAAAGGTGCCTGGAAGAATTCCATTGGAAAATCTGCAAGGAATTAGCGCATATGTGGTGGGCTTTCAGTGAAGAGGAGGAAGGATGATGGTTTCTTGGCAGTTTTGACCTGCTTTCAAAAAGTGTACCTGATATCGGAACGAACTGAGATCACATTAACGCAAAAATAGCTTTAATGAAATGTACACAACAATAACTTAATTCCCGCTCTTTTTATGTTTATATTTTTATTGTCTTTACTAGTATTTCATGCCTGTATTTAAGTACTCTGAGCACTTTCTTAAACGTTCCATAGTACCCTGGTAGTAGTAGTAGTAAAGACTTTTAATCGACCATAATTTACAGGCCGAGCATTTCGACCGCCTGGGCGACCAGAAGCCGCTGTTCTTCTTCCCCTTCAGCGCCAAGCCAGTCGAGCCAGGTGGTGATGGATAGAGAGGGTGGGGGGAAGGAACCCGACTGCTGAGCAGCCGGGCAATAGAAGAGGCAATGGGCCAGGTCCGCATAGATACAGGGGCAGTTGGGACAGGAAGGGTCCGATCGATAGCGGTAGAGGAAGAGGCGGGACGGGGTGATAACTGCATCCATCTGAATGTGCCGAAGAAGGCGAGACTCCGGCACCGTGAGTGATGGATGAGGGGGAGGGTAAAGGCGTTTGTCGAGGCGGAGCTCAAGGTAGACTTCTTTTATGGTGCGGCGAAGGGTGAGTCTCCCACCGTCCTCCGAGGGCTTGGGCCAGGGGATCAACGGTGCCCGGAAAAGTGTGTCGCGGGCGAGCTGATCGGCCAGCTCATTGCCGTCAATCGCTGAATGCCCAGGGACCCAGCGGAGGAAAACGATGGAAGGCTGCAGTGCGGAGACCGCTCGTTCGACCTCCTGTTGGAGAGAAGGGGTCAGGGTGCGTTTCTGTATGTGGTGTATAGCGGCTTGTGAGTCCGAATAGACTGTGTACTCTTGGAGAGAGGGAAGGAGGGAAAATGACTGGAGGGCATGCGCAATGGCGAGGACCTCGAGGGACAATGCGTCTGGAGGGTGTAGATACGGCCCGCTGGTGTGGGTTTCAGGAGCAGGGAGGTGTGGATGGTACAGGGCGTAGCCGCAGGAACCTCGAGGAGCCACGAAGGAGGCATCCGTGTAAGCTACACCCTGGGTATCAAAGAGAGGGGAATGGTGCTGTGCGGCCGCATGGCGACGTCCGGCGTGCAGGACGGGGGACATGTTGGTCGGGAGGGGAAGGATACGAAGATTGGGGGCGGGGGTGGGAATAGGAGAGGTAAACGGGGAGATTGGAATGGGCGAGATACCCGCTTGAGTCAATAACCACTGACCCTGACGGGTAAGGGAAAGCCGGGCAAGCTGCGAGTCACGATGGAGACTGAGAAGAGAACGAAGAGGATGGAAGAGGCCTGTGGCAAAGAGCTTAGTGGTAGAGATAGTGATAGGGAGGTTGAGAGCTGCCTTGTAGAGGCCCACAAGGGCAGTCTCGAGAGCGTTAAGTTGAGTCTGAATGAAGGAAGCGTAGGGTGCAAAGTACAAGACCTTGTTGAGGGCCAGCGCGTGGGCAACTCGGCACGCGTGAGCCTCGTGGAGACCTGAGCGTCGAGTGACCACGCGCCGCAGGAGGTGAGTTACAGAGTGGCAGGTGGTGACAGCGCGGTGAAGGGATTGCACATTCTTAGCCGCATGCAAAGGGAAGCCAAGAACTTTGCACTGTGTGACGACAGGAATGGGAGAGCCAGAAAGGTGGAGAGAGACGAAGTGGTTGTGTGAGCGCTGGTAGGAGGAATGGTTGAGAAGGAGAAGCTCGGATTTCTCAGGAGCAGGAGAGAGGCCAGCGGTGGTGAGAAAGGAGTCGATGAGATCTAGGCCACGTTGCAGGGTGTCCTGTACGTGACCGGGAGAGCCAGATGAACACCAGAGAGTGATGTCATCGGCGTAAAATATATGATGCAGGTCGGGAATTTCAGCTAGCTGGGAGGCGAGAGGGGCCATAGCGAGATTGAAAAGGGTAGGAGAGAGAACAGCACCTTGAGGAGTGCCACGGGTGAGGTGGTGTGGGTTAGACAAGTGGGTATCTACTCGAAAGCGAGCCACACGCTTAGAGAGGAATGAGCGGATATAGGAGTACATGCGGGAGCCACAATCCAAAGAGGCGAGTTGAGAAAGGATGTGATCGTGGCAGACACCGTCAAAGGCCTTGCGAACATCGACGGTCACAAGTGCGTAAATTTGAGTAGGTGTAGGGGACAGGAACGTTTGCTGGAGAATCAGAAACATGTCCTGTGCACAGACGCGGCGTCGGAAGCCAATGAGAGAATGGGGGAAGAACTCCCGTGCCTCAAGAAAATCAGAGAGGCGAGTCAGAGCCATTCGCTCAAGGGTCTTACCAACGCACGACGTCAGGGAGATTGGGCGGAGGTTAGAGAGAGAGGGAGGTTTGCCCGGTTTTGGAATCATAGAAATAAGGGAGGATGTCCAGGAACTCGGCAAGCAGCCGCTCTCCCAGGCATCATTGTAGGTTTGACGGAGGAATTCTTTGGCGCAGTCAGGAAGGTTGCGAAGTGTGGTGTATGTAATGGCATCCTCACCGGGAGCCGAGCGTGTAGAATTCGCAGCCAGAGCAGATTCGAGCTCCCGGAGAGTGAAGCATTGGTCCAGATCGGGGTTAGGTCCACCCGAGTACACCGGGTAGGAGGGTGCCAGAGGGGGCGGGAGGTAGAGAGAGGCGAGTTGATCAAAAACTTCGGAGGGAGTCCCCTGAGTGAGGGCTTTAGCTAGAGTGGGAGCAAGGGCAGGCTTAGTGCCAAGGAGGGATTTAAAGAGAGACCATGCGGATCGCGAGTGCAATGCAGAATCAAGGCCATCACAAAGAGCACTCCAACGAGAGTGCTCGAGGGAGGCGCAGTGGGCGACGATCTTGGCCCGCAAAGCAGTGATCCGGGAGGAAAGTTGGGCATTGTGTGGTTGGGAGCGAAAGGAGCGTTGAAGACGTTTACGGCGACGCCATAAACGGAGAAGGTGAGGATCTGGGTCTTGGATTGGGTAACGAGAGCGAACGCGACGGCTACTGGACGTGAGCGCTGCAGAGATGCGCGACGTCCAGTCGTCGTAGGATTGAAAGGAGTCGGAGGCGAGATTAGTGCGAAACGCATGCCAGTCAGTGTGAATAATCGGATGACAGCGAGGGATGTGGGAGAGAGAGGTGGTGATATGGATGAGAAAGTGGTCACTTAGAAGAGTTTCGGCTGTCACCTGCCAGTGAAAGGAAAGTGAACCCCGAGAGAAAGTGAGGTCCGGTGTCGTAGGGCGTTGTGAGGCAGTGCCCGCTCGAGTAGGAGAGCCAGGAGTATTAAGAAGGGTGAGGTGGCGTTCCTGGGCCAGACAATGGAGGAGGCGGCCGGGTTTGAGGGTTTGTGGGTAGACCCAGAGTGTGTGAGGGGCATTAAAGTCACCACCAAAGAGGAGATGGAAGGTAGAAGAAAGAGAGTGAAGGAATTTGCCCAGAGCAGAGAATAAAGAGGAAGTGACAGGGGGGTTGTAAAAAGACAAAAGGACGAGTGAGATGCGGGAAGAAGGGTGGTAATAAACCACACCAACTAAATATTTAAGGAGGGTGGAGGGGATGTCAATTTGCTCTACGAGCACGTCACTGCGTACATAAATAGACGCAAGTGGTGTGGCCTTAGTGGCATGGTAGGCGCGGTAGCCTGGGACATTGCGGGCCGTCCGGGTCTCCTGGAGAAGGAGAAAATGAGGTAGGGAGGGGCGGGTGAGTAGATACTGGTGGAGGGGGGTCTTATTGTGGCAAAGATTTCGGCAGTTCCACTGCACAATCTCGAGGTCCTCGCCAAACGCCATTATGATAGTGGAGAGGAACGCGATGGTACGCGTTCCTTCTTTTTTGCCGGGGGCAGTGACTCATGGACGGATTGGAGCATAGATGCGAAGGATTCCAATTGCTTTGATTGTGCTTGGAGGGTGGTAAGGATCTGGAGAACCGAAGTTTCCAGCTGAACCAAGCGAGTGTGATGTGCCTGTGTGGTGGTTTCTACAAGGTCAGCCAAAGGGGCGACCTGGGCGCTGGAGGAAGGAGTGGTGAACGTGGCAAGGTGCTCATTTAGCTTGCTAAGCTGGGAGGTAAGAGAGGAGGTGGTTGTCTGGAGGGTTTGAGTCAAGGCATGTATCTGCTGTTGTAGATCGTGAAAAATGCGCTGCTGCTCTCGCTGCTGGCGTTCCAGCATTGCGAGCCGGAGGTCGAAGGAGCGGTTCTCGTCAGTCAAGGATGGAGAGGGTGGTGTAGTGGAAGAGAGGGACGCTGGCACCGAGGATCCTTTAACTATGGCGGCGTAGGAGCCTGGTGGTGACGTGATCGGAGATGACGGAGATTCATGATTAGAGGAGGAGGAGGAGGCGGGGGAGGAGGAAGGGGTGGTGGGTTGAGTGGCCCGGCGCAAAGCTAGGCGTCGGAGGTATGCAGCTTTAGCACACTCGCGTTGCTTAGCAAGGATGAAGGGGCAAGTGGGGTCGAGGGATGGGTGGGTGTTCACCTGGCAATGAACGCACCAGGGCTGGGCACACACATGAGCGGAAGGCTCAGCGGGTAGAGGAGCAGCACAGCGACGGCACTTGGCCGGAACGCTGTGCTGGGGGCATTGGTGGGCGCGATGGCCTAGAGTGAGACAACGGGTGCAGGTGGGAGGCTTAGGTTTATGTGGACGGCACCGGAAGGCAACGCGCTTGAAATAAACAAAGTGGGGGATGATGGTACCAGCGAACGTTATGAACACTGATTGAGTGGATCCCATCATGTGAGCAGCGAGAATATCTGTTTTGAAAGATTCCAGGTCATGCATGAGGTCATCAGGAGTGAAGTGGCCCCCGACGTTATGGATGACGCCGAGGCATGAGATGGGAGGATGGGGGGTGTAAGTTTTGATGGTGACAGGCTTACCATGAAGCTGAAGATGCGTGACAGAGAGTAGGAGGTGGGCGGTGAGAGGAGAATGAGTCTTTGGAAACACAAGGCTTTGGGCTGGCCTGGCCTGAAGGGTGATGTCGGCACTGGTCTTCGAGGAGAGTTGTGCAGCGGAGGCGACTGTGGCGAGTACGTCGTAGAGAGGTAGCTGGGGGGTGAGGGTTCCAGGGGGAAGCTGGATGGCAACTGGTATCTTCACTGTATATATTCTACTCCTACGCTAATCCACTTCCTACGCAACGATTTTTCATCTTTTAATGCCTCTGCTGTAAGAATGTTCTCTTTTTATGTTTCATGTATATCCCTCGTGTTTGGGCTTCGGCCTACAGTATTTCGTCAATAAATAAACAAATAAGACGGGACGAGGCCGATCAGATGGCCGCATGACAATGCAATGGCTGCCCGCATCTTAGACCCAGGACGCCACCCAGTACCAGTTCCCAGGTATTTGGCCGTTTCCAGTTACCAAGTATTTCGTCGTGAGTATTTCGTCGTCATTAAGTCTGCAGACCATGCTTTTTTTAGTGCGAACCAGATCACTACACTTGCATTCCTTGTTCATTAATCGTTTTTTTTTACAATACAATACAATTTATTCACCACATTTTCATACATATAAGTCTGTTCGTCAGCCTAAGCACATAGCTCTGGTTGGCTGACCTGGTAGTTGGCGGATACATCATCAGTAAATTTGTTATACAAAGCAGAAATCACATAGCTGGATTCTGTTCTGCTCGTCACGAAAAAAAATGAGACAGTAAGGGAAAAGGCCAGTAGTACATGATAAGCACATCTAAGAATTATAGACAGAAATGGTAAGAGCGCTGCAATAAGACGTACAAAAGAAAGACTGACACAGGGCTTGTGTACGTCTTGCTGTAGTGCTATTACCATTTCTGTCTCAAATAATGCACCATCTCAAATAATGCACCCAAATTGACGTTCTTCTAAAACATCTAAGAAGGCAAGACACATGAGGTATACAAATAGGAACTCTTCACACCTGCAAAGCCATAAAAAATGTCATTCTTTCATTGTTGCTAAGCGCCACTTCCTAATGAATTTTACCATTGTTTTTCTTTGTTCAGTATTGCACAGGTCGTCATAAAGTTCATTAAATAGCGCGGGGACATAACAGTTTCTAGTTTTTTTTTTTCATAGTTTGCGATAACTCTTGGGTTAATGTACCTTTCTATTTTCCTGAGAGTGACTTCGTTGTGTACAGGTACTTTGAAATCACTCGCGAAATACTGCCGCGTAACTACCAAAACCTGAAACATTTTGCGTACCTGGAGTATGCCTAGTTTGGAGTACTTCTCTTTTGTGGAGGCCGTGTGTAAGTCTGTCGAAAATGATGCCATTTACTATTCTTTTTATTAGTGTATCAATAATTTCTGTTTTGTATTCTGAGCATGGGCCCTATAAAGTAACTCCATAGTGTAAAACAAACTGCCCTAATGATTCATATATTGTGATTCTTAAATTAAAAGGGCATTTCCCATGCTGTTAGTAATTTAAAGACGCCGTATTTCGTAACTTTTTCCACAAGAGCTCGATATGGCTATTCCAAGCTAAGTATTGGTCCAAAAAGGCCTAAATATTTAACCTTTGACTCAGGTCTTAGTGGCATACATTTGCAAGTGTCACAAGTAGAAGTGTGCAAATGTAGAGGTCGACTGAGGGCAACCGGCTTATGTGAATTTTTGAAACATACAAATCTTATTTTCTGAAGGCTGACGAAAATACAATTTTTACCAAACCAGTACATGATTTTATTTCTCTTCTTGAAAACGAACACATCATTTCTCGAAATCTATTGTATCAAGAATTATCCCGATATCATCTTCATACTGATATATATTTGAAGTCAGTGGTAAACGGCCCACGTCAGTAACATATATGTTAAAAAGTATTGGTCCTAAGGTGCTGCCTTGCGGTACACAGTATTTTATTATTTTATTGCTACTATACTCATTGTCCATTCTAACACACTGTAATCGATTAGAAAAGTAACTGCCAAAAACCTGCTTAATTGACCTCAAAAGCTTTAGATATTTAACTTGCTTATCATTAGGGCACGGTCTACGGTATCAAGTGCTTTGGTCACATTCGTGAAGAACCTATAGCGACACGATTATTTTCTACCGCATTATGAACGTAATCAGAAACTTCTTCCAGGAGTACTATTGTGTTTTCTTTTCTGTGAAACCAACTTGGACTTCATTATGCAGGGAAAATCTTTCACAGAACGACTGCATCACACAAGCGATATGTTCTTCCATTGTTTGTGATAAACAGCACAAAATTGCGATCGGTCTGTAGTTCGTGTACTCGTCTCTTTTACCGCTTTCATAAACAGGCCTTATGACCGATATTTTCAGCTCTTGGGACACAAGGGCGGTTTCAAATATATCATTTAATATCTTTAGCATCAAAGCTTTCACCCTATTAAAATAGAAATATTAGTCACAAAATCGTAATTTATCTAACCCTGCTTGTTTTGTAAGCTTCATCTGCCTCATGATGTTCCAAAGCTCCGGTTCCGATATTGGTGGTAGAAAGGCTATGTGTGCGCATGCGCGTACTTGCTTGTATTCGTCAGAGTTGCGGCCATTCGGTACTGTTAACTTTTCCGCGGCTCGTACGAACGTATCGTTGAACTTTTCATATATCACCTGTGGTCTTTGGTTGGGAAACTTCTTTTTGATTGTATCCTCAATGCTGACCTTTTTGTTCTGTCCATTAGTTCATTTGCTTTGTTTCATGTTTTCTCCCATAGTGCTAGCAAACTGCGAACTGATGTAAGAAGTATCGCATTTTAGCCTGCCGTATTTTTGCCGTTACAAGATTTCGTAATATACGAAACTCTAGTCTTTTTTCATCATCTTCTGGTTGTTTTCTGTATCTTTGCAAGCCTGATCTTTTAAGTAGCATAGATTCATTATTTCGTGAGTTATTCATTTATGGCATGGATTTCTTTGCCGTAGGGTGACACAAATAGACGTACGGTGATAATTATCCTGAAATATGTCAACTATCTGCTTGTATCCATTTAAATGGCTAACAGCTAACAGAGATCTCGAAATAGTATTCTTGATTATTTCATCACCCTTTTTATTACCTAAAAGTCTGTTTGTTGCGGCTCCCCGCTAGATCGTTAATTTTTTCTGAGTTTGTGACGGCTGCTATAAAATAATGGACAGATAATTTGAGATTGACCACGCCTGATCTATATGATTGTTTTGCCCACCTAGGCGCAATGAGGTCAATGCATGTTCTCCTGATTCTCTGTACTGAGTACTGTTCCCTGGTGTAGGCATCTATTTCATTCGTAAGTCCATATTCCGTTAATAAATTCAGAGAATCAGCGGCGGCTGTTCTAGATTCGTAAAATATAAATATTCAGGTCCCCAACCAAAACAAGTCTTTTTTCATTCATATGCCTTTGAAGAAAAGGGTTCAATTCATTCAAAAACATGTTTGAATTCTTGCCAAGTGGCCTGTATATGCCACAGAGTGTGTTTGCAACTTCTCTTTCTTAATAGATAGCACTACAACTTCGTGGTCAAAGTTCACAACAATCCTAAAACACTATCACGTGTCTTTCACAAAGATAAACACTCCTCCGCCTCTTCTGTTTTCTTGACTTAGCACTAGCCTTTGATAACCATCCAAGTCATAGGAAGTCTGTCTGGTGGCGTCCAAATTTACTTCAGTTAAGACGATCACTTCAGTAGCCTCCCTGCCCCGCCGTGGTGGCTGAGGGGTTACGGCGCTCGGCTGCTGACCCGAAGGACGCGGGTTTTCAGCCCGGCCGCGGCTGCCGGATTTCGATGGAGGCTAAATTCTGGAGGCCCGTGTGCTGTGCGATGTCAGTGCACGTTAAAGAACCCCAGGTGGTCGAAATTTCCGGAGCCCTTCACTACGGCGTCCCTGATAGCCTGCGTTGCTTTGGGACGTTAAAACTCAATAAACCAATAAACCAAACCAGTAGCCTCCCTGCTCGATAAGTAAACAGATAGCTGATCCTAGTGCTTTCTTATCCCAGTGCATTAGTATGCTTATTTCCTGACTTAGACCATCGTCAGTGATCGCACTCTGCGCGTTTTTATCCCATTCAGCGCATGATTCAAAAGAAGCCATTAGTAACTTGGTCAAGTCATCCTCTGTCTCAACTTTAATCAGTGTAGCACCTTCAATCTTCCTAGCGAAGATCTTATCATTCCGCATCCAAACAAACTTGTAGTCCTTCCAGGCTGCAATGCTTCGGCATTGACAAAACAACTCTTTTGATTTCACTTCAAGTTATAATTTATGAAAATCTTTTCCCGAAGAAGTTTGTTTGTGCCAACTTGAAACCATTGGAGCAGCAGCTATTAGGCGATTGACAAAATCCTCTCACCTAATAATTTGAGCGTCGAGCCGCAATAGTAACAATCGTCGAGCCTTTTCTTGATGGTCCATCTAAATTAAACAGAAGAGAATAAAATGCACCCTTATTATTATTGCGGAAGATAAAAATGGAGAGAAAAAGGAATGTCTTGCTGCTGGAAAACATATCCGCTCTTTAGATATAGATATGGCTTTTGGCTGTTAAACGAGACAGTGAAGAATTGAGAGCCGCTGTTTCCCAACGATCTCTAGCAAAGCATCGCGCTAAGGTCGGTGAAATGGGCCTATGATCAATACAATCCTAGATCCCAAAGAAGTTTTGCCTGATGGCTCTGGCCGGAGTTTCCTCCTTCAACGCCTGGCCTCTGCTGCATTATTATAGTTTGTTTCCTACGCTGGGTAGTGCCAGTTGCCTCGGGCAATTTTGCTCTTGAGGCATGAAGCATCGCTTTGTATGCTTAACATGAAAGTTTTAAAGCTGTATTAGGGGCGCTGCAATCTGTAAGCACACTGTTTAACTATTTTCCAGTAGCTATATTTGTCTACAAGTGTGTACCGCTTACGTTTTGCACAATTCTCCATGCGTGCTGTTCGTCTTCACGCATACTAACTTTCCTTCGGGCATCCTTTCACGACCATGACGAGCGAGTAAAGAGTTTCCTTATATGAGTTATTCCTACTCACGGCCAGCGCCACCTTTTTCGTATGTGTGTGGGAATCTTTCACAAAAATCAGTACCTATTTGCTTCCATTGTGATATTCACATTCTTGAACCTTTTGTTTGGTTTTAAATAGAAACGCAGGAGCAGGAGAGAGTACTGGAGCTGATTCCAAGAGAAGGCAAGCGTAGCAGGGGGTGGCGAAAGTAAAGAGGGCCGATGAGACTTAGTTTGTGGGAATACGGGGGCCGCAGTTGGCAAAGGAAAGGGTTAATTGGAGAGACATAAGAGACGTCTTTGTCCTGCAGTGGGCATAGTTAGTCTACTACTGCTGCTGATGATGATGACAATGAAAAGCTTTACTGGCTGGTTGATCCATGAAAAGAGGACATCACAGTCTGGCGGAGACACTACGAGAATTATTTTCAACGAAAAACCCTAAAAGTATTATTTCGAAACTCTAAGAACTGCACATAAAGAGCGGTCTTAAATGTAACAAAATCTCGTGTATATTTCTGAAGCAGGGAAATATGCGCATACGAGATGAAAATAGGTTACAGCAAGCGTAATACTACATACACGATGATAGCGTGAACTTTGCATCGTTTATCACCACGGGCGTCTATTTTAATAGTTCGCAACTGGCGAAAATCAAGCCTTCAGACATGATAGTTGCGCGAAACACACACACAAGACAGGGTAAGGGACGAGCCGGTATCGGATTTGCGTTCGTCTCGTACCCTATCGTGCGTGTGTGTGCGCCTGTCTGTGTGTGCGCGCGTGTGCGTGCGCGTGTGCGTGTACGTGCGTGCGTGCGTGTGTGTGTGTGTGTGTGTGCGTGCGTGCGTGCGTGTGTGTGTGTGTGTGCGTGTGTGTGTGTGTGTGTGTGTGTGCGTGCGTGCGTGTGTGTGTGTGTGTGTGTGTGCGTGCGTGTGTGTGTGTGTGCGTGTGTGTGTGTGTGTGTCTGTGTGTGTGTGTGTGTGTGTGTGTGTGTGTTTGTGTGTGTGTTTGTGTGTGTGTGTGTGTGTGTGTGTGTGTGTGTGTGTGTGTGTGTGTGTGTGTGTGTGTGTGTGTGTGTGTGTGTGTGTGTGTGTGTGTGTGTGTGTGTTTGTGTGTGTGTGTGTGTGTGTGTGTGTGTGTGTTTCGCGTAACAACCATGTCTGAAGTATTGAACCAACTAGCCCGACAAACGTTTTTCTTAGCGAAAATCAAGGAGTGTCGAATTTACAAGGAGAGAAGCACGCAGCGTGTACAAGAGAAGAACATTCCAGTTTTAACACTAAAATGCACCAAATGCTCCATACCGAGATAACAAGATAACACTTCTTCCCTTACTTTGCACATCTTTGCCGCGATCTGTCGCTGTAAGTCAAGTTTGAAGCAAGCGCAAAGTAAACGAGCACCCAAGATCACAGCAGGAGAGAGAGACATTAAAGAATAAAGCAGAGTTCTGCCTGGTTATCAACCTAGCATACTATTGCAGACTGCAGCAAGGTGACTTTATAAAACTTGCTACCGCTGTCCACCTACCACAGGGCAAGTACATGCGAAAAATAGCTTTCGTTCTCGTCAAGCAATGAAAGCTATTCTGTTACTAACTATAGTAAATGGGTACTGTAATGAATCTCAGTTGAGCTTACTCACACGCCATCGTCGGTTTCTCCTTCCCGCAGTTTCTCCAGTTGTCTCATGTGTGAATTGTTTCTTATCCTTGCATATACTTCTAGAAAGGAACTATTGAGTGCAAGGCCTGGTACCTGCAGGGCAGCAATATTTTAGTTGCACTGTGCCATTTTACTTTATGCAGTGTGCAGTGGTAACCGGAATACACTTGGGAACATAACTACAGAACAACTGCAAATATCAATCAACTCAGTAAGTACTGCCCCATTGAAAAGTTTTTGATAATGACTTCACGACCCCCCGATTACTCAAGCTAAATCTTAAGAGGTTAATTTGTATTTTTGTCATATTTTCTGCCACCCGTAACAATTCTGGCTCGGATGCATTCACTCTGTGTGTAACGAAAGCTAAGTTGCGAATTTCATGACAGAAAATACCAAAATCTATAAATAACTCAACCACACAATACAATATGCAGTCTAAGTTTGGTATTATTTCCACGCGAGTCGTGTTTCCAATTGACAGTACCATAACTGCTACCTGTACAAGGGCCCTTTCTGAGAATTTAAGAACTGGAAGTGGTCTCAGTTGGGTGAAATGTAAAGTCTGAGACGAAGTTCTACTGAATGCGTTTCCAGAAAAAAATGTTACTGTGTAGGTTAGTAACGGAGCCGGCTAGTTTTTATTCTACAGGAAGGTGCCTGGACGCCCTCTTTTTATTCAGCATTTTTCAGTGATATCATCAGCGAGAACAGGCAGTGGAAACTCTTTGCTCTAATGGCAGATCCATAAAGATTGTCTTTATGATTCTGCCAGTTCTTTTAGTGGCTGTTACAAAACCTAAGTACACACGGAAATACAAACACACAATTATATTTTTTATTTTACAGCCCGTTTGTGGAAAAGCAAAAATATAATCAATTAGACAAAACATATGGCATTCCAAAGAAGTTCAAGAATGGAAATCACGAGTCCTGAAAACATTCAAACTGACTTGCCCAAGTTATCACGCACAGCATATGCTACACGCTCATAAAAAACATACTCACGTATTTGAAAGGGTGTTCAAGACTGGTCATATTGAATAAACTGCCTGAATACCCAAACTTCGTTGTGATTCGTTGTAGCTGCAACACAAGGCAGGTGCTCATGCATGAGGTCATTTAAAAAAAAATTCCTTAAGCCCAACCCATATGACATTCGTCAGATTATCATATTTATCCTGCAAAGTCCCTTCATTTCGTTCATCACAGGATAGGAGAAAATGTCGGAATAAACCGAATGCGGAGTATTGTTGGCAGCAAAGAACAATAATGCGCCTCACATTCACATAAATTTACATCCCTCTAAACTTGTTTAATGTTTTATTGCTTCGCACGAGAGAGTTGTGTTGCTATAATTATATTTTGGCGCTCCCAAAAATGATGCAGTGCCAACCAATGCGTTCCTTTTGAGTCCCGGGGCATCAAAAGCACCCCCCAAGCATACACCTCGTGAAAAAATGGCATACCATTTAGCTTAGTTAGGCGAAATGTGAAATATGCACACTAGCACTTCGGCTTTCACTTTGGTTTTCATTTGGAGTTGCCGCTCGGTTTTCATTGTCAGGCAGGCTGCATACAAAAATCGACAAAACCGGTGAGGAAGCGGGGGAGGGGGGGTGCCCTGCTAGAGAAATAAGACAAGCGAGGGCATTTAAGCTCTGGTTTAAAAGTATAATGCGATAGCGTTAATAGCTTAATGCCCATATATCTGGAAATGGTCATTCTCTACGTCGCATTCATAAATAGCTGAATTCCTTATAACCATCCTGGCCGTGGTGCAGTAGTAAAGTGGTGCAGCGGATAGGTGATGTACCACAGCTCTGCGATGGATGGTAGGTGCAGCAACCAATGTGGCTTGTGAAACCCATATTTCCCTTCCCGAGCAAACTCTAGCCGCTAATCATTATTTGATCTGGCCCCTGCCACGTTGGGCGGTTTACTCCCAATCCAGTGCACTTGTTTTGATGACGTCACAATGTCACGTGACCTAGGTTGCCAACCTGCTTCCAGGTAGATGGTGACAAACCACCTAGCTCATGAAGGTCGCAGAGGGACAGCACGAACTTCGGCGAAGTCGGCGAGCTGGGGTCTAGCTTTAGCCCCCTAAAAATCAAACGCTGCTTATCCTCACGTGCTGTATGGTAAAACGATTGAGGGCTCCGTAGTAACGGGAAGAACACTGACAGCTCGTTCCTCGACGCGCATGCAAGGAAAATATAAACGGGAAAAGTTTTCGAACATATGAATGTCGAAATTAATTATTAGTCGAACTGGTATTCGATCCCTATTAAATAACAATAATGTCTCAGCAAGTTCGGAGGAGCAACGTTTTAATAGCAGGTTACTCAAAAGCACATCACGCTCTATTACAACAATCATAACCACGCTCTTTTCTCAATCATTATTAACTTCGTGTAAACCTGATGACAGGTATGTTGTAACCTATCTTCAAATCAGGTGATATAACTTCGCTTAATTATCGCGCCATCTCGCTATCGAACACTTCGTGCAAACTTATTGAGTATGTCATTCATAGTCATGTCTTTAACTAGCTAAAGACCAGCAATGTTATTCTCAAATACCAGCGCAGTTTTCGGAAAGGCTTTTCCTGTGACAGTAAACTTGCCTGAACCGTTCATGATTTACATTCCTCCATGGATTCTGGCCATGAAGTCGACGTCATCTTGCCGATTTTTCCATGGCATTTGATCTTGTTCCTTATCACAGGTTTATAATCAAACTAACTCAGTTGAACATTCACCATGTTGTATTTATGTGAATTGAGGTCTTTCCGCTAGACTTCAGTTTACCTCCGTTAACAACTATAACTGTTGTTATTCTAAAGTCCCCTCCGGGGTACCGCTGAAGCCTTCTTGTCCCCCTATTTTTATTAAATACATATTAAAGATATACTCAAATCTGTGTCGTCTCTAGTCAGGCTATTTACCGATGACTGTGCAATATACCATAACTTTAATCCTATCACTGACCAACAAAGATTGCAATCCCACTTGAATACAGTAAATGCATGGCATTCATCTTGGCTTGTGCCACCAAATACTTTTAAAACCAAGGTGTCTTTGTTTTTGGTGTCTTTCACTCGCTGTTCTCCTCGCATGCCCAAAAGTTACTTCATAAATATCGATTCTGTCGAACTTTCTACTGCTGATAAATACCTCGGAATTCACCTGCCATCAGATATAACATGCCATCGTCGCATTAATTTGAATTTAGCATCCGCTAACCATTAACTTGGCCATCTAAAGCATCGCCTCAAGCATGCTCCACCACATCTGAAGAAACTTGCCTACATTACATTTATTCCCCGAAAATTGATTATGAAACAGCCATTTTGGAACCTGACCAAGCATATCGCATAGTTAATACTGACTCCTTGCAAAACCGTGCGGCCCATGTTATTTTTTCTGACTACTTACTACTTACACAGTAATTGCCTTAAAAGGCGTGCTGAATTAGAAGCCCTCTCTTACCCCCGGAAACTTTCACGACTGGCGCTCTTTCATGAAACACGAACTTCATCGTCATCCATCGCTGCGCCACGATTTTGACTCGCTCATCGTCAGCCTTCTTTCGCGTCTCGGCCATCCATTCAAAGTTAAACGCGTCGCATGTCGTTCACTAGCATTTGCAGTTTTTCACACCATTATAATCGAGTAGAATAAACTACCAGCACACTAAGCCATTGGACCTAACACATCTAAACTTCTTCACCTAAAAAGCAGGGACGTTGGCATTTAAAAACAAAATTTTCTGATCTCTTTTTTTAGCCTAGTACTGTTCCGATTGTTTCTTGTGTTTGTTTCTTCTACCAAAACGTACGCCGTTACGTTGGCCTTTAAAACAATATTTTTGTACTTTTTTTCTAAGCCTTATGATGTTCTGATTGCGGCTATATGTTTTTTGTCCAAAAACTTACGCCATTACTTTTCTCATTGATTGCCTTTCCCTAATAGTACCGCGTAATATTGTGTCGCCTACCTAGGATTTGTATTACAATGGTCATTAATGTTTTCCTCTCCCGTTTAATTTGTATTCCTCTTCTTAGGTATTTAAATTTTACTACCATGTTCCACTAGCCTGTCAATAGTTTATTTTGCATGTTCTTGTTTGCTATTACTGCACCTGCACTAAACCTCCACCCCGTATGTAATACACTCGTTAAAGACCTTTAGGAGTATTATTCTCATATCTCTTCTCTAATACTTTGATTCCAATACTTTCCACGTCCTACACGCACAATCTATGCCATAATCCACACTACACAGTCGCCTGCTTGCTTGTCAAACTTAGGTTTGATGTCGCGGATAAGCAATTTATTTGCTGCCGATTATGCGTCTAAATAGAACGTTTACAACCTATGACTTGTACCTTTTGAGCAATCAAGGATAGGGAAATGAGTGGCTCGTTACAAATGCCACTGAAAGACGCCAACGTCACTGAAGCCGAGGCAAGCATACAAAAGTGTTTATTTTTTCTGATCAGTGGTGTTGATAAATGGGAAGTAATATTGCATCTAATTTATGGCTGAAAAATCACTGATTTGAAAGTACAAGAAAGACATAAACAAATTGCGGTTGGCAACAGGAAAAAAGAAGGCAATTACACGAGTGGCTACGGAGTCAGAATCAAGCGTGATTCTCCGTAAAGTAAAAAAAATACAACCACATGACGCCAACGATTCTCACTCCTCCAAGTTTCGCTTACGGGGCTCTGCCAAATGAGCTGCGGTGGAGTGTGCTCAGTCTGCTACTCTCAGGGGGTTTTATGTTGCGTGGAACCTAAACTTCGGAGTGTTCACCCAGAGCTACCTTCGTCCATAGCGGCGAATGCAGTACTTCCTCAGTTAGCGCGAATTCCACATTGAACGTAATTGAGCGATGAAGGCGTAAGCAGTGCGAGAACCGTTATGGGTGTCAAGATTGCCAAAATTTAAGCCCTTGTTAAGCTACCATGCAGATAAGAGTCGAGAAATGAGGGGCTCAATACGAGACAGAAATAAGGATTAATTATGCTGATTGCCATCCTGTTTTTATCGCAGTAGAAGCCACTTGTTTTGTCATATCAATCACAATGATCTGGACTTGCCACCGTTGCGGCAAGCCTGGATAGGATAGTCGGTATTTGCTATTTATCAGTGCTATATGATTCATCTGTCCTGCTAAGTGCACTAGGCCCTATTACAGAAAACGAAATATCCCCTACTGTTTTAAACAGCACTATTACGCAAGCCTGATTGGATGTAACTGCTCAATGCAACAAAAATAAGACGGGACCAGAAAGAGCACACAAAGGCACAAACACTGTAAGTGACCGTTGTTGTCTCGTCTTGGTTTCGCGCCATCCAGCCGCTATGAGCACCAGACTTGTCCGTCCAGAATCAATCTTCACTGCATGCATGCATCGTTAAACATTTCCAGGTTCTGTTTTAAACGGTGGCCTGTCAGATCGAGAAAGCCCAAGGACCTAAAATGACTTCGTAGGTAGGACAACAGGCCAACCAAGTTGCTCCTTAGACATTGGGTAGCGAAGGCCGGCGGGGTCGTAGTATCAGTAAAGGAGGAGGTGGCCATGTACGTCACCAAAGTTGCGAGCACCTCTTTTTGAGGAGGGGGGAGGGGGGCGGAGGTTGATTAATTTGCTGTTGTCGCCTGCATGGGGCTGCACCTCAGGCCTAATTCACAAATTCCATCCATGCTACCATTTTTTTTCCACCGAGAACGGCAGCAGCAGCGGAATTCGAGCCAGCGCACCACTTAACAGCAGGTCGGTGCTCTAACCATGCTGCTGAACAATTGTTATGTGAGGGGTTAATTTCAGACAGGCCATGACACCCATTCTTCAGAGAAATTTGCGAGCACATTGTTTTCATATTCCTTCTTCTGCAGCCTCCTCATGCATAAAGCTCACTTTGATACTCTTACAACACTCCTTAAAGGCCAATTGAAATTTCATAAGTGAATGAATGAAATTTAGTGGTCATAGCATGTAATTAAAGTGTGGAGATTTCCTTGTTGCGGTTGAGCACTAAAAAAATGCGGTCACTTCTCCACATCAAGAAGAGAGGTTACTTTCACAGGCAATATATGAGCAACGCAGTCTACTCTAGTGAGAGAAGTTTTATGATCGAATGAGGCAAAAACCGCCTATCTCACACAATAAATGCATTTATCAAAAAGAACAGCGCAAGACGCTGATTATCTCATCACGAATTCAGACTTGAAACAACCAGAGTTTCATGCCCATATATCGGTATTCATAGCGCTACACTTTCTTTTCCTTGAACATATAAAGTTATAGCCATCGATTGGTAATAAACCATACGCAGCCTCACCGCGGTTTCTTTGGGAGTTAGTAAACTACAGCACGCAAAGCTTCTGATCCATTTGTTGGTAGTAATGTCAGAAATACTGAGAGAACCCACATCTCAGTTCAAAATGAACCTGTAGGAATTGGAACTCGCTCTTAATTGGCAGTATTATGTGCTGAAACTCCCCACCTTGTGTGTAGCGTATGTGGGGGGGGGGGGGGGGAGCGATTGTTTAATTATGAAGCCATTAAATTATGTGATTAACAGAACGGAATTTAAAAGAAACGAACGAAATGTCTCTTACCTTCTCCATTAACGACTCCTTTGTGCTGTTGTCTATCCACGTACTGTTACGAATTACTTCAGCAAATGTCAGGTTTATTTTGTTTGCTATCTCTTCTACCTGAAGAAATAATATTTCGTAACATGAAAAAAGTTGCTCTAAACATTCGCGAAAGATAACACAACGGTTACTCAAATGATAAGGCCACATGCTTTCTTCTAAAAATAGCGGCTTGCTCTTTGCCCCACGTTCTTAGGTTCACTCAGTTTTTTTAACTGATATTGCTTGTCAGAGCTTCGAAACTCCATGGTGCACAGAGTCGATCACACTTGGCCAGGGCGCTTGGGCGGTGTGTGTTGGACCGAAAGAAATTGTTTCGTAGCTGCTTTTCTAGCGGTAAGCCGGTGGCGCCTGTGCGGTTGACGTGTACATTCACCTGCTCTCCAGCGCAAGCACTATCAGTGAAAATTTATCAGCGAATGTCAGAGTGAAAGTCTGCTTTAGAATTTCGCTTTATTTCCTCCCGAAAGCACCTCTAGAGCACTCTAGACAAGTGCGACCAACTCTGCACATGCAGCGCAAAGCACACCTGACAGTAAGCGATGAAAATAATCGAAAGGCTGGTACGTAGTCGCAGAGCACCTACATACAACAATCCAAGATGATCAAAATGAGACCTGTCACCTGAAACGGGGTTGACCTCGACGAACCATCTTATGCATTTAGCTGGCTGCGTCGCCGGGACCGTCTGTAGGGTGTGAATGGTGTATCTTGGCCTGGAGTTCTTACATAAGGGAAATGCTGTTTCTAGAAACTTTGCGAACGCTTTCTTCATCACTTTTTATTCCAATCATTCTATTATCGCCTCATTAAGCCGTAGTATAGAACAGAAACAGCACGAAAGGTAATCTTCTGCAGCAAGCCAAGCACCGGATATCTGACGCATCCCCCACTGTAGCTGGACAGTACATAGCCGAGGCAGTGCCGGCCAAGCGGGGCTATCGCGGAAGTAATGTGAAACGAAAATTCTGTATGTTTAATTGCCTTCTTACTGTTCAGCGTTCCAGAAAATAGATTTTCACATTAGATATTATGTTTTTCATGTTCTAAAATTTTGTGACTTGTGCTGGGTGCGATAATGAACTGGCCTGTAGGTAAATAGTGTCTATGTTGTTTTCCTCTTGTCTTATTCGGGATATGATAATGTACTGGCGTATAAAAGAAGCTGTTCTCCGCAATAAACTCTGTTGGTAGTTGGCGCTCTTACTGTCCGTTTCTTTGTCTTTTTCTGTGTGAGTGCCTTTTTGAGCCGTTAAAATTTTGGAGCATGAACCAACAAGCCCTGCATCAAGTACTTTTGTTCCAGAAAATTTGTCCTCAAAGGATGTGCAATAGACCTCAGTAGATAGATTGCAATAGATGCCATAGACCGCTGCAGCTCGTAACACAAAATGTCTACGTCATTCTAACTAAATAGGAAAAATCAGTGTGGTGTGCATCTGAAATTTGGAGATGTTCCTAGCACAGTTTGTTTTTACGAATTCTTTGTGTTCATTGTACACAACGGCCAAACAGCTGATGATTTTTTTTTGTTTTTTACAGTAGGCAGAACAAAATTGAGTGTTCGAATTTTGTAACAATTCTTTTTGCTCTGAAACTTGTCAAGAAAAGGGCTGTCTGCCAATCTGACCAAGGCGGACCTAACAGGAACGCAAGATGAGCGAGTTGGCAATATTTATGACCCAATAATTGTCTTGTTTGCCAAAGACCGAGACTAATTTGTCTGCTTTGTTTTGAAAGCATACTTTTTACGCTGTCGGAGGAATAAGTAACAAATTAATTAAAATTCCAGCTAGTTCACCACCTGGAAATTTGTTGCCGATTGTACCAGGAGCTTGCCCGTAGTGAGTTTTCTGTTCGAAGCGAATGCAAAGAAGCCATGTTTGTTGAAAAAGCCGCGTTGCGAAGTGATGTTTGTTGCGAATTTGAATACATGTTTGTTGGAAACGTTTCAAAGCGCAGCCAATATTTTCTTATCGGGGCAAAATACTTTGCGACTGAAAATGTAGTAGAGGTAATTGAGGCAATTTATTACAGCTGACTAGCATACACAGAAAGAGTACCTGGGAAAACATTTCGTAGCTTCTTGTATCGATCACATCAATATAAGAGCTCCGTTTGCCCAGAATTTCTCTTCTGTGATTACATACAAACTTTCAGATCATTACTTTGTAGGTTCTCATATCCTTTTTCCTTCAAATAAATCATGCCTTAATAAGGAGCAAATTTCATATACAGACACTGCCACATTCGATAAACTTATAGCCGACTTTAACTGGGCCTCTTTCCTCGAGGAAGCGAATTCTTTTAACGTATACGATAGATTTGTGCAGGTTGTCAGTTCCATAACAGCCTCATCACAAAAGGTCAAAGTGATCAAAAAACGTAACCCAAACCTTCCTTGGTTAACAAGGGACATTCTAAAGGCCATTGCAGAAAAAGACGCCCTTTGGACACGTTGCAAGCGTTCTCCCAACAACACACGCCTCAAAGATAATTTCAGGTTATTTAGAAACAAAGTTACTGCCATGATTCGAGCCTCGAAACGTAACTACTTCAATTCGGCTTTCCGTAACAACCAACACTCTTCGCGTAAAACTTGGTCAACTATCAATTGCCTTTTTTGGACGAAACCCTAAACAATCCATTTGCGATGCATTTGCCAAATCCTTCAAAGACCTTCCCTCTGCTGCCTCTGAGTTTAATGCATTTTTCTCTCAGGTTTCCAGAAAGTTTCCATTATTCCACTATGAGGTTCCTCGGTCTTTATATTGCACAGCTTCTTCAGTTTTTCTCCCCTCTATTACACCCCAGGACCTTCACAGCATAATCTTTAGCTTCAATTCGAAGAAAGCCGCAGGTATTGACAATATCAGGATGAGTGACCTCCAACGGAACTTCACGAAACTGCAGTCGGTACTTCTTTTTATGTTGAATGGTTTTATCACTGAATGCTTCATTCCACACAATTTAAAAGTTGCCATAGTTAAACCGTTACATAAAAGTGGCTCTTTAAAAGCTATTGAAAATTACAGGCCTATTTCAATTCTACCTGCGATTGCGCAGATTCTTGAAAAGCACCTATTCCGAGTTATGTACAGTTTTGTTTTCACGAATAATATCTTATCAGAGGCACAGTTTGGTTTTATTGAAGGTAAAGGAACTGTTCTGTTATTAGAAACCTTTACTGATATCATTTACTCATGCTTTGATAATAACAAATTCGCATGTGGTCTGTTTTTGGACGCTAGCAAAGCTTTTGATTGTGTTCGGCATGACCTACTGCTAGAAAAACTTGATGTCATGGGCTTTAGGGGTCCTTTTAAAGATTTGCTGAAAGAATATTTTTCTAATCGGGCTCAAGTTGTTGAAATAAGCGGGCATCGAAGTTCTGAATCATTTTTGTCGGCAGGTGTTCAACAGGGCTCTGTTTTATCGCCTTTGCTTTTCAATTTATTTGTAAATGATTTATCGAATGCTGTCGCAAAATGTTACATCTTTCAATACGCCGATGGCACGTTATTGTTGTCAACAAATACTTCGTTGCCTCTGGCCATGGATGTTCTTAGAACAGATGTGGTGCATGTTATGAACTGGTTCTTAAATAATTCTATTGCAATTAATCAACAGAAAACTAAACTCATTTGTTTTCGTAATCATCATAAAAAGCTTTCTTTTGTTGAACCATTGTTTTTACATTCTTCGCATTGTCTTAATTCTCTGGCTTGCGACCGGCGAAAGCTGGGCACCAAACGCCCAAAAACCTCTTGTCACTTGGTAGCTGGTCTCCGCTAAGTTTGCCACGCTGAGTCGAGGGCATCTCCTTCGAGTCCGAGACCGCTACCCCCACACGCTCTAAGGGTGTCTGGGAGCTTCCCACGTAAAAGTGCGCGATGTCTGGGTGACACACACACACACACACACACACACACACACACACACACACACACACACACACACACACACACACACACACACACACACACACACACACACACACACACACACACACAAACACAAACACACACACACACACACACGCACGCACACACGCACGCACGCTGTGTGTGTGTACCCTACACCACAACTCCAGGTGGTCGGTGCTCCTCAGATATTATTATAGTAAATTTACAGTGATACAGTTAACGTATCTTTGCGGTGTACATGCATTTCTTCGTTTACCGAATAAGAAACTGTGCATTAAAAAATTTCTTGTATGGAAGATTTTTAAACAGGTTCAGAATTTTAGACCGATGGCCTATACACCATAACCCTTGAAGCGCGCCAAACAAGGTCTCCCGGTACCAGGAATTTTTCCTGAGACAAATAATACAGTTCTTACCTTAACAATTGTAGCACATATGACTAACTGCAGGAAGGCTGTGAATATATACATGAACATGCATGAATATTCCTGGTAGCTTCGCTGTTATTTTTCATACATACCAACCATGGTATCTTAATTTCGTTGCTTACATGCCCAGAAATGGAAATGCCCAGAAATGCCCAGAAGTGAAATGGAAAACAACAAACAAGAAATCAAAAACCATTTATAGAACTGCAATGTGCATTGTAAGTAAACTTGGAGCATCGATAAAACCGAAAGGTGTACCGAATGGTAAAGAGAAGGCATGAAAATTGGGCTTCTTAAAAAACAAAAATAAAACACACGGGATGAAAGCATCGGTCCTCTGGTCAGAGTTTCCACAAAAGGACTTCTCTTCACACATGTAACAAAATTGGGATTGCTCATGTTGCGACATGATGGAATCATTTCGCAGTCACTGCCCGTTTTATGAAATGCTACGTTCCCTGTACAGTTAATAAAAGGCAAAAACGCAGTAATTTTCATTCCTTTTGATCGATGTACTTAACAATGCTTTATACAAACCCGTACAGTGCTTCTAGGAGCTGTTGAAAACTTAGTGCGCTAATTGCAGGAACTGCGACTATTCGGTGTTTTAAACCCGCCTCGGTGGCTCAGTGGTTATGGTGCTCGGCTGCTGACCCGAAAGGCGCGTTTTTAATCCCGGCGGCGGCGGCTAGAATTGCAATGAAAGCAATATTCTAGAGGCCCGTGTACTGTGCGATGCCAGTACACGTTAAAGAGCCCCACGTGGTCGAAATTTCGAGAGCCCTTCACTACGGCGTCCCCAAATAGCCTGAGTCTCTTTGGGACGTTAAACCCCCCTAAACCTATATGGTGTTTTAAGCTGACACTTAATAAGTAAACGATATCACTTGTGACAGGGAAATTCGCAGTGGTGTGGCATATTTACTAGAAATTATTTTGGTCACCAAAAAAATATGCAGCCCATTTTCGCGACTTTAGATATGTACGGACAAAATGCATATGAATTTTCTTTTCTGTAAGAGCAGTTATTTACGTCAGATTGGAAAGGTGATTTGCGATTCTCAACAGTTGTGTATTAGATTATAATTTGTGTTCTACAGACGCCAAGTAACAGCGTGACGGGGGATTTAATTTGGGATATATAAAGACAGTTTTCTATTGCGTGCGCACAGAACACTGCGTTCGAGACAACTTAGCCAATAGTATGCTGTGGTGATTATTGTTTTTTTTTTCGGTACATTGAACATGGCAGTTATGAGCCCCACCAAAGAGAGTGTATAATGTGCTGGTTAGAAAACAACAGTATAATGGTATGAAGAGTTAGAGTACTTGCGTCTATATGCTGCATATTTTTCATATACACGTATTAGAAGCCGTATGCAATAACGTAAAAGAGTTACTTGCTCGAGGTCTCGCAGAAACGTCATCGTGAACTGCACCGGTCGCTTATTCGTTTGAGCATCCGCCTCGAATGCTTGAGGTGCAGGGTTCGATTCCCAGTGCCACCGGGCACCACCGTTGCTACAATAGGTACAATATTTCCCCTGCATGGTGCTTGGCTTCTTTAGGGTGAAATGCTTGGGAAATGGGTCTTTGACCTCACATGAGCAGAAGAAAAAGCCTTCTGCAATGGAGGTCTTTGGCCGCAGATTCCCTTGCGCCATAAACATTAATCATCATCATCAGCTTTTGTCGTAAATAGCACTGCCGTAAGCGTAAAATCTCTTTCCTTACGTCGTTAGCCGACATATACGGAGTCATTAAAGGGTATTCAGCACAGCTCCGAACTCAGCTTCGAATCTACAGTACACAGCATTCATACACAAGGCTACAGAGAATCGACAAGTTGCATAACTAAATGGTCTGCTTACTTCTGCTTGAGCGGTTCTGTTAAAGCTGTGGTTGGCGTAAATGAAACTGACGACGTTTGGCATTTCTTCTTTTACCAGGTCTAAACATAGCTGCCATCTATTTTCATACGCTTTGAATACAATTTCCTCCAACTTCTTCCAGTCTCCTGTAAGCAGGTACAGCGCTCTGACGCCTCCGTAGTTGTAGAGCACCTCTCTGAAAAAAAAAGAAAGAATTCCCAGGAATCAACTTATCGCACCCTTCACTTTAATTTCGCAGCGCTTCATGAAGATTGGCATACCTCCTTCGGGCATTCCGTTATACCGACAGGCACAAAAACGAAGAACGAAAGTAGCGCTGTGGAGGAGGGCTCTGTGGGTTCTTGACGCACAGGGACCTTCACAGCACGCGTACATTTTCATATTTCGCCTCCATCGGAATGGTTCCGTAGTGTCAGGGATTAGATTTCGCGACCCTGTTCTTATGAGTCGATCGCTGTATCAACTAGGCCAAATCACAAACACGGCAAGTCGAAGAGATGCAGCATAACTTCTCTTGGGCGCGAAAATGATGAAGTCAAATTTTATTGATAAGCGCAGTCACGGAACACATCTGTTAGGCTTTTGAAACAATCTTGCGGTTAAATAAAATTATGCGTGAGCTGTCACGGTCACTGCACATCATAAAGCACAGATACAACAAGCTTTTTTTCCAAATGTTGCTCACAGATCATCGATTGATGACTGGAGGTAAGTTGTAGGGAATTTACGTCGAGAGTCATCCTTGCAAACACTGTGCGAAAGAGCGGTGTCTAATGCAGACATAAGGTAATAACAAACTGCGTACACCACTGACGGCGGAACATGAGCGCGACAGTAAGAAAAAAATGTGCCTTCGCATTGTGGAATCTCAACCGTAAAATGCAGAAGAATAGAAGCGGCAATGAACCGGCATGGAGGGAGAAAAGAATGAGGGCGTTGTATTTAAAGCTATGTTTAGAGTTGGAAAGGCGAAAAGGACAAGATACCTATGATAATATCATTTTGAAATGCATAACCTTTCACTTCGGAGTCTAGCGTCACAAAGATTAGATGCCCGTTGTTTGAAGAGTGTTAGTACTTTCTAAAATTTGCGAATGGGAAATTCTGCTTTTGAGGAATGTAAGGTATTGGTAGTGCATGCGAGGTGATTGGAGCCGCTCGTTCCTTCTCAGCACCCCGCCGCTGCCGTCTTCAATAGACCCCCCCCCCCGCGACGGGACGGGACAGTGGGGTGCGCTCGAAGCGAAGAATGACAGTTCTTGGAACGATGCACGCGCACGAGGGCTGCGGGCTACTCTGGTGTCCATCGCCTCGCTGTGCCAATTTGCGCTGGCTGGGCAAAAGAGCGGTGACAACTATGGGACTGAAGAGCCGCCACAAGACGACACCCCCCCTTGTCTTAATCCCCTCGTCTTAACGGACACCAGCCGAGGCGCAAACTCACGACGAACGTCTCGTTCGAAAATCTGCAGAATTCCTGAGGATTAAGCACTGCCGGACGGAACGGCGTCAGGGCGCCGTTGACGAGGGGGGCAATAGAGATCAGGTATAGCGGGCGACAGCGCGGCTAGCCGAGAGCAGCGAAAGCCTGAGTTGGGTGACGCTACTGACCAGGTATCGGTGAAGCGCCGACTAAACAGCCTTGGGAAGCCTAAGTCGCCTCGGAACGCAGGTCCAAGCTCGCATTGGCAGTTACAGCGGTAACTGCCCGCTTAAGCCCGATAATCCCCAATTCCGAGATGACGCCAAGGTCGGGGTGGTTATTGGGGAAACCGACGGCACGTGCTCGCACGAGTGTGTTTTGTGTTTGTTTTTACTTTTATTTTGCGAGGGAGAGAATGTTCTACCCCGCACGTGCTGGCATGACTGAGCGTTTGTGTTTGTTGTTGTTTTTATTTTGATATGGAGAGGGTGGTTTACCTTATAGGCCATGCCCTTGAAGAGCCAATCATGTTAAAAGTGTGACATGATAGGAAGCTGCCAGATGTGGGCCGGGCCTTTAGGGCTTTAAAACCGGGCCCCGGAGCCGGAAAATGGTTCTGGGCTAAGGTCAGGCGCTATGCATCTTCGGCTATGCCGAGTAGGGGCCTCCCCTAGTGTTAGCCAGTTCCGCCTTTTGTTGTTTTGTCTTTTTGCCGTTTAATTTCTCTCCAGTGCCTAAATTTGTATGTGATGTAAATATCTGTATATAAATCTCCAAGTAATCCTTTTATCCCTGCGTCTCAACTCATCGTAAGACCGCCTCCGGCGGGGCACCCCTCGTGCGAAGATAAAGCTTCAGTCTTCCAGCTAAACAAACCGTCTCTGGCGGGGCACCTTTGGTGCGAGGAAGGAAGATAGAAAACTTGTGAACTTTACAAGTAATTTCGAAAAACTTTTCATGGAAATAAAGCCTCACCCCTACTGAAGCCAAAAGTATGTGCTTCCGTCGTCATATATATCATTATAAAGAAAAGATTTTTGAAAACATTGCGCTGCAAGATGCGCCAATCGCCCCTTCAGAAAATTCAAATATTGCGTTAATTCCCATGAATATTTTAGAAGACAATATTACATGCTCAGCCGTGTAGTAGATGCAGTACATGCGAACAAGAAGAAACGAAAAAGGGAGATAAGGCGGGTATCTCACGGCGAAAACACCATTGCTCTCGTTGCTGGCAGCGTATAAGGAGAAAGCCATGCCGCCGTCACCTGCTACCTTTTCACACCAGACAATGCTGTTCGCATTCAACTCACATCATAAGGCTGCTCACAGATATTTCGTTACGAACATTGCTGCTGTACTTAACCACACATTCAAGCACAGAGCATGTCCAAGCAGTTAATAAAACTTTCTTAGTTTAAAGAGAGATTTCTTCCTTTCCATTGTTCTTCTGCGTGCCCGACTTGTGCCACAACACTAAAGCTATGGCACCACAACGGGATGTATTGGCGAGCTCATGAGAGTGGCTGCAGCAGTCCCAGCATAGTGCACAAGCATCGTTTCATAACCACGAAGCTCTATACCCCTACCACATGTATTGTGGACTTCAACTGCTGCCCCGGTGCTTCGAAAAGGGCGGAAGTATTGGCGAGCTAATGAGCTCGCCAATACTCCCGTTCTTTTCGAAGCATCAGAACACAAGGTGAAGTCCACAATACATGTGGCAGGGATGCAGAGCTTCGCGGTTATGAAACGATGTTCGCACACTATGCTGTGACTGCTGCAGCCACTCTTTAGGGGTACTTTTTATAGGAATCTAAGAAATTCTCTGCAGCTTTGCTGGGACTCGTAGCGCATTTTAAGGCACAGCCAGCTCAAAAAGGCGGGCCTAGCCTGGGGGCACAGTGTCACGTCGACACAAGCTAGCAACGTATACCGTAATATCCCGCACAATATAATTGCCACCGGTGGAAAAGCGGCCGTCATTGTGACTTACGAGGGAAAATGGCGTTGGGGTTTTAAACAGTGTACTTGGACAGTTTCACGCGCACGACAACACACCTCCGGCAAGACGCTGCACCTCCACAAATCAAATGGTACATGTTTGAGATGAACATGGTAGGTAACGTGTGCCTTGGCAGCAGCTTCCGTGAAGGACCGGAAGCAGTGCAAGGCACAATGGGCACACAAGAGAGTCGGGATGGTAGGTTGATAAGGACCGCGGCCCTTACATCGCGGAAGGTATCGCGGTGATTTTGGAGCTTCTGGTTCTGTTTCAAATACTACCCTCTCAAAATCCGCAGCACCATCCTCCCGACACCTGCGATGCCTTATAACATCCAACATTAAGCCGTGCAAGTAGGCCCGGCTGTCATCTGCACCGGCTCCCTGCCCCAGCGGGACCAGGTGATCATCAGCGGGACAGACGAGCATGATGTGGAAGGTTGGTCGACCTGTTATGATCAAGTGAGCCTCTACAACGAAAGGGACGATGAGGCAAAGCTCACTAAATTTTTTTTCTCTCACCGGCGCACCTAACTGTCGCATCGGAACCACGAGGTAACCATCCAAATTTGGTCCACATCCATGACAAAGGTTTCAGAAGTCTTTGACCGTCGAGGTCTCAGGAAACTCCGAGCGGAACAATGGTTCCGCGAACGGTCCAAGGAGGCCGGGCAATCTTTTACTAGATGCATCAAAGATGTATTCCACTTGTGCAAACGTGGTAGCATGAACAAGTCGGAAGCTGATGGGATAAAACACATCTTGCCACGACGCCTTCCAGGTGCTGTTAGCGTGTGATTTGCGCAGTTTCTGAAGTCCTCGCACTCTGCAGGAGCTTCGAGGACCTGCCCAAGCAGAGATTCTTAAGTCGTCAGCACCCACGACATGATGAGGCGCTTGCCAGCCCGACACCTGCGGCTGACAACTCCTCGTTCTCTCAGCAGATCATAGACATTGCTCACAAAGGTGTGACGCGTAAGCTCTCCCTTCTACTCATCCTTAAAAATCCACCACCATATCTGATCCCGGCTCCCTGGCATGTCATTCAAGAGCAGGTTGCTGAGGCTCTTCTGGCCACCCATAAGATACTACCTGTCACGCTGAGCTCATATACGCCTCCATCACCACACAACCTCGCCCGTCTAACTACTTATAACCTCCAGTACCAGTACATCTTCATCTACATTATCTTCATCCACCTCCACGAGTAAGCAATCCTTGGGGCACAACCGACCATCCCTATATTTGCTACACTTGCAGATTGCCGGGTCATTTGGTAAGGTCTCACTGTCCTCATCTCCAAGTCTGAGTACCACCTCCCCAAGCACTTGGGTGCTGGCTTTCAGCGACCAGTGCCTTGCTTTTGCGGGGCTGCCACCGATTCGTTTGCTCTCCCAACCGTTCAGCGCTTGCCAGCCTCCAAAAATTTTCTTAGCGATGCCACTCCATCTGTCCAAAGCGAAATCGCGCTTCTCCGGCTCATGAAGAAAACTAAATGCCGCCCTTCCTATGTCTAGAACCGCACCCTCACTGAACTTTCATACGCCTAATCTTTCACCTGCTAATGTCATTTAAGTTTCTCTCCAGGGCGTTCCCGTCATGACGCTTGTCGACACCGGTCAGTGAGGAAGTACGCAACGAAACGTTGGCCAGTGGAGAATAAACGAGAATAATGTGCAGCGATAGAAGGCCTACTGTCGGGGAAGAATGTCCCGATGATTAGAGAAAGAGGTGAAATGGACTGATCACATAAGGAAACGTGCTAGCGAAAGCTGTGAGCGGCGGCAACTAGACAAAACATTTTAGGGGTCACATGGCGATACAGTTCTCTCGCAGTCGGCGTAAATGGACAAATGCATTAAGAATGTGGTCAATCTATCCGTGACAGAGATCTGAGCGCTTACTATTTTGAAAAATGAAAAAGGTCGGCTCAGTAAATATGTGAGCGTGTTGTGAATACCTCAACTTCTATGTCAGGGAAAAGGAGACAGAATTTGAGATGAAGCTGAGAGAAAGGAGAGCAGGAAGTTATCGCTCTTGGCCTAGTGTGACTCAAAGGACGTCCTTCCCCTTAGCTGAAGATCGATAAGAATGAGCAAATAAAAGAAACTGTTTTTAAGCCGCGAGCCGAAAGGAGACACTGAGACTGAAGCCGGGCGCGTTACATTCCGGGGAACCAAGAGCAAAGAGATAACATATCTCACAGTGGCCACTGAGAAGGCGCCCCCAAGGAATAGTTAAAGAGTGTGAAACGTTGATAGCGGCTGTCCATTTCTTAAGGAGGGATAAATTTGGGCTTTATTTCTTCCATGATTGGTGCAGTACAGTGCACCGCAATTTTACAGCGGATAGGCGTTTTTGCGGTTCTCATCCATAGATGTGAGACCGTCATCGCCGAGATTATATCAAAGGCTTTCTGTTCAGGATCTCAGTGCCCTAGCTACTGAGCCGCCATTGTGGTTGCGCCCATGGCATGCATTCCCCATCCTCCTGCTACGAACTACTCTGTAGCTTTTTTATCATTTCTTTAAATTATCCCAATGCACTCTCGACGCACAAACGGTTGAACATAGCTGCGTTCGCGTAGATTAACTCGACTGGGGGCTTGAAGTATTACTTTAATGGTGCCGTAACAGAAACCCAGTGAATGTTACGCATTTAGCTCTACACTGAGCATACAAAAGACAGCTAGTGTGTAATATTTTGAGCAAACTATTCTCATTAACTCTACTGTGATTATTTAAGATCAACGAGCATGCCTTTGCAACAAGACCCCTTTGGCAAATTTCGGCAAAAAGGCGAAGATGCTTGCCGTAGAATATCTCTGGTCAGGTGACCCAACACGAGGTCAGTGGTGATAATACTATCTTGTTCGGCGATGCAAATCTTCCCAGCAACCAAAAAAAAACCGCAGTGTGACCGAGAAGGGAGAGGATTCTGCCGTCAAAGTCTAGAGCTTTATAGCAAACTGTAAGTATTAATGCAAAAGGCACCTTAGAAAGAGTACAAAAATGACGTGAAAAGAGCCCTTTTTAAATTACAGAACACTTTCATCAAAACAAACAATGAGTACTAAAGTGTAAATTTTATTTTTTCTGCCACTTTTAATGATAAATGTCGACTGCAGACAAGCTTCAGGCCGATTTGGCCCTTATTTTATGCATCTAAGCCTGGTCACACGATCTCATAACCAAAACAGCAAATTTTATACTTGTAAAAAAAGTAAATACGCACAAAAGTACAACACATGAAAACCCAAAGAACTAAATGCTCTGCGCATTCATTATCCCATGCCATGCGGCCAAGAAAGGGTAAGTTCAAGCAAGACTTCCGTTTGAGCTAGTTGTTTTGTAGCATGACATAATCTGAGCAAAAAATTTGCATGGCCACTCACTGCAAAAGCTGTAAAGGCTGCCTGTGTTTTGTAAACACAAGATTCATTGCGAGGTCCAAAGACAGATTAGAACGCGAAATAATTGAAGCATATTATAACAAGTAGCGGGGGCCTATCTACGTGAGTAAGCCGTCTCTGTAACTGTCAGGAGAGATTAGTTTCCATAGCCGATCATTTCCAACGTTACAGTCCTTGCTTCTGTCGTTTTGGAAGGTATTTCTTTTGTGAAGTCCTCCTTTTCGCTTGTGTTTTCGGCTCGTGTGGTTATAAAGTGGCTGTTTCGAACAGTAAACTCACTTGGAAGTTGGCATCTGTCCTATCTTGTGTGTATTTGTCTCCAGCTTTTCGCGCTAGAGCGCTTTTGCGCAAATTATGTCAGGGTAAGTTCCATGACGAAAGATAACCCTGCTGCTTTCATACGAGTAATGCCACTTCAGAACTTCACACGTATATTTCTTCTTACATAAGAACTAAGTTGTGTGGACGTCTCACAAGAATAGAAATATCATTGCGCTTAAAATGACTCTACAAACTTAAAGACCTCACTTTGAAGTTGTTTCCACTACTAGTATTGGGTACACAGTACTGGGTACACAGTTGCACCCTTCATTTCTTAAAAAGACTTCACATCTGGTGCGTATGTGCACCTCAGTTTTTTGGACATATCAGGTAATTTGTGTTAGAATTCAACACTGTTCCCAAAGTTATAACGCAAGCGTTTACTGAGGCAAAAGCCGAAAATCTTATTTAAAAAGAAAACATTTTCCCCCGCTAAGATAGGTCTCATCGGTGTGCATGCACACGCTTGAAAAGCTCCCCAAGCTTCAAGGAAGCCTACTAACGAGGTAATGAAACACACTGAGTGGTTAGTTTGACAGTTCGGAAGTATTATGGAAGAAAAAACATGACACGTAGGTGCACCGTTGAAGGCACTTGAACTAAGGGGGAGCACATTTTTCCCGCTGCTGCACAAAGGGCTAAAGAAGAGTGAAACTTACGGATCAGCTTCTCTGAGAAACTTATTTAAGCTCTCATAGTATTTCATAGTGTATAATTCCACAGTGTCGTTCTGTGTTATGGAAATATTAACGTTCGAGAATAACTTTTTCATTGCAGTGAGGAGAGGGATCTGAAATAAAAAAATGGGATAAATTTAACACATTTTTTCATTTCTCTTAACCCAATGCCATTAGATAGTGCTGTCTGGGTGCTCAGGGATGCCTCGGTGTATTGATGTGGGCAGGATGCGAGTTTGCTCCTTTATATAAACCAAATGCTCAGATTACTTTAAAATATATTTTTCACCTACTTTGGTTAGACCTCTGATCGGACTAAGCCTATAATTTATAGCTGCATTTTAAAGTGGCAATGCACACATTTGCTTATATTTGATGAAATGTGTTGTTCTGCCATCTCCGCCTCCCTCCCCACTCCAACCCCCGCCCCTCGATCCGCCCTCCCTAAATGGTTGCTTATCACGTACTGAAGTTCATCGAACGTACGCTACAAGGCCCAAGAGAAAAATCAGAAAGGCGGGTCCATTAGCAGTTCAGGAGCAGTCGAGTGAAAAAATCTCACAATGTCTATTTAAATTCTCCTGACCGAGGTTTTTATCAGGTAGACTAGAAGCCTTGTTAGAGCCAGAACCCGTCGTTCGTCAGTGCAGCCACCCCCTCTAGGTATGTGAAAAAAAAAGATGGAACTGGTGACGAGCTGGATTGGAACCAGCGATGACGTGCACAGATCAATTTCTCCGGCCGCTGCTTCATATAATTAAGCTGCCTTCACACTTTTTTGCTTTATTGCATCATAAATGTGCCTAATGACCATAACCCAACATACTCTTGCTCAAAACCAGGAATACAAGCCCGCCATAGGAGTTCATTTCTTCACCATCAAAACCTAGAAATTCCGGAAGCGCACACCTGCATCCAGAGAGGGCAACCATCTAGAAGGACCTCACGGCACAGCATATCCTGTCTGTACAAAAACGAATTGCTTTCGAAACACAAACTTCGATGATCGTGGTGATTCAGCATGGCAGTAAAATCATATCACACCTCCAAAGACCTATTAATACCATTAAAACAAAGAGATCGCAAGGCAGAAAACAGTTTTGCTCGGCAGGGAAAAAATTTAATAGTGTACGCAGCAATTTTAATGTCCTTCTAGAGCGCTCGTTCCGATACGTCACACATGAACAGTGCATTACAGCATAGAATAAAACAATTATGAATGGCTTTTGGCGTACTATAGAGGCCAGAATTAACCGTCCGTAGCAACAGTATTTGCTTACCGCGAAGCTATGCCTTGACAGGCAACATCGATGTGTGAAATTTAATAAAAAAAAACATTGTAGGCCCGTCGCTTAACAAGCTTTCACACACTGCTGTGAAGAGCCAGCAGATAAGGCTGCCGTTCCAAAGCTTAGGGATGAGCACCACAGTACGAGCCTGAGTTATCTGCCTTATGGAGCGGCTATACAGATATCACGAAGAAAAGCGCACTGGAAGAAAACTAATGGTGTTCGTAAATTGAGAAATCTAGACCGCGTCCCCTCACGATTGCGTCCAGTCAGTGCCATTAGGTCCGCCAAATGAGCAATAAGGCGACTAACAAAAAGAGCTCCAAAATGGGAGTAACGTTGATTTCAAAAAGAAAAAACGTGAAGCAAGTTGATGCACGAAGCCGTGAACAAGGTCTATTCTATAAGATTCCAGATAAATAAGCAGGTTCTCACATGACGTAGGCTAAAACTGCAAGCGCCACAAAGAAAAGATGAGGATATATTTTTCGATACCTGCACTTTTTTCCTCGCGCAGTCCAGAACTTGCAGGATTAAAGAAAGCTTTCCAAACAAGATGTGAAAGAGTTGTGCTTTAGCAAAAACCGAGTGTTGCCGACCGACCCACTCCGGAGTCTGCGATCTCTTAGTCATGAGTTGTTAATCCCACTAGGCTCAACTGTTGCGAACCTGATGCAGAGAAACCACCAGATATTGAAGGATGCCACAGTCCCTGCTTAAGTTACCAAAAAAGCTCAACCTTGCACTCAATGGTCCAGTCAAAGTCCTTTGGATTTACCTAAATTTGGAGCAGGATCTGAGCCACAAAAATTTGTTTAGTCAAATGTGAAGCCTCTGGTATTTTTTTTTTTTTCAGAACAAAAGCAGGCGAAGCTCTCGGCTTAGGCTGATTTCTTAGTGCATATTGAGCGACAAAGAAACCAAAGATAGCTACGCTGTTAACAGTACTTAAGCAAAATGGTTCGAAATATAGGTTCAAAATTAGCTACAGTGGACAGCCTTCGCGAACCGATGTTTTCAGTGGTATAGGTTTAGTTTGACAGTGGTTACCTTCTATAGAACTCCTTATAGCAGAGCCTGATGCCCCTGAGCACCATATCACGTATATTTCTATGCTATGAGACCGCAAATAAGAAATCGGGACGAACCTTATCCAACACCTTCGCAAGGTCACTCTGAGCGCTGCTCGGTCAATCGCATTTGATACTGTCTCAAATATCGAACCGAGTGTATAGAAATGGGCTTAGATACCGCAGCCTCTGACACGGCATACCTATTGCGAGCCTATTAGACCTATGACAAGTGGCTCCAGTCTGTCACAAGGAACCTTAGAAAAATGTAATATACGTCACGATGGAAATCAGAAAATATTCTTCCAGTTTTCGATGGATTGTTAGCTGCCTGTTTCCGTCCCACGTGTTAAACTTCGTCTTTCGCGCTGTGCTTACGCTGTCATTTCTCATAGGATAATTTATCGCTTCCAAATGCAATGTGCAGAAAAGGCACAATGTCATCATCAACATCCCTACGCACCTCTCTCGGTGTACCTTGGATATGGTGGTCTTCGCAACTTTCATTATGTTTGAAATGTAACGTGCAAAATAAATACGGTTACCACTGTGCAACCGAAGATTCAACGATCGTTGTTAAAGTGTACATTGTCACATAACGGTGGCGTCAGTCCAGGCAGTAAGGAAGACAGCAAAAAAAAAAGATTCGAAAAGTAAACTGTTTATTGGGGCTGACCTGCACCCACCAACAACTGAATGGCTCGGCGGCGGCGAAAGCAACCAGCGCGCTTGGCGGTCGTTCAACAGACTGCACGCCGTTCTTCGTCGTGCTCAGTTTAAAACTGATAGTAGACTTTCGAGACACGACGTGCAAAGTTACTGCAACAGTCTGGACCAACGTAGAATCGGCTCCGCCCGGGTGCGATCAATCGAGATAAATCTGGTCGCGTCTTGCATCACAAACAAGGCGATAAAGCCGAGGGCTGGCAGCTTTGAAGAATGTACAAACAGTAGGAAGATTGGTGGCGATTGAGAGCACCTTCACACCTGCACAGCACTAAAGCGCTCTTTTCGGCTACCTGTCCTCTGCAGTCCACCGCTCTAGGCACGCGCCGCCGCCGATGACTCTTTCCTCGGGCGGCGCATTTCACATCGACAGGAGCAGAAGGAGCGTGCTAAATTCTTCGCCTCGACAGACTCCCCATACTCATTTCACTTTAACAGCACTGCGGTTGCGCATTCCTGCGCAAACGCCATACATATATCCTTCTACGCTGGCTGGCTTCTTCATGCTTGGTTTGGTTTGGTTTATGGGGTTTAACGTCCCAAAGCGACTGAGGCTATGAGAGACGCCGTAGTGGAGGGCTTCGGAAATTTCGACCACCTGGGGTTCTTTAACGTGCACTGACATCGCACAGTACACGGGCCTCTAGAATTTCTCCTCCGAAGAAATTCCAGCCGCCGCGGCCGGGATCGAACCTGCGTCTTTCGGGTCAGCAGCCGAGCACCATAGCCACTGAGCCACATCTTCATGCTTCCATATTAGCTACGCTCCGTGGGTTTCCATAGCAACCATCCTCCGCTAGCCTCATATGTTCTTGTCTTGCGCTCCTTTTTCCACAATAGCAGCAATTCATTAAAGCTGTCTTATGCTTTCGCCATATCCTCCTCCTCTAGCGATAACCATCCTCCGGTTGGCGATTCCTCCGCTCTTGCCATACCTTCTCTTTTCATGGTAGCCACCTTTCGTATGGTTCAGGTGGTAACAATCATCCGGTTACGCCTTCTTACGCAGTCGGGATACCGTCCTTGTTCGAAAGCAACCATCCTCCGGTTAGAGGTTCCTCTAGACTCCCATACCCTCCCCTGCCACAGTATCCACCTTCCATTTGAGCGTCCACCTCGAATGCGGGAGCTGCGGGATTCGGTTCCCAGTGCCGCCGCCTGCTAAACCGCTTACACATCCAACACGACTGCACTCCAGAGGAGGCGGAGCGGATCCCAGTACTGTGGCGCCATATAGGCTCCCAAAGCATCGCCGGGTGGCGCTGCTGCGCCTGATGTGCAGCGCCATCTATGAGAGAAAAGTAAAAACTGGGGCGCTGCTCGCTGCTCGCGCTGCTTTCACCACGCTTCTTTGCACGCGCGCTTTCTTGCACGTGCGCGCGCCAGCGCTGTCGCGATGTGTCGCCTGCATGAGCCACAATACGATCGTTCAGACACGCGCAGTACTGCAATGCAAACTTAATTAAAGGAGAGAAACTGATTAGTCGCGTCTACTGTGTGGAGCAGACGATCGACGATGAGGAGGCCCATTTGACTGTAAAATGCGTTTATCGAGTGAGTATTAACGTCGTACTGTATGACATGTAACTAGAGGTAAGTCCCCTGTATAATTATGTGCTCGAAATATGCGAAGTACTATCAGCTCTGCGAAATAAAGCGAGACACTTGTTGATCGTAGTTGTCAGTAGTTGCATGCGATGCGCAGGGCGATCCACTTCCGTGCGAGTCGAAAGGACATGCGACCAGGCAACAGTTCGTCAACATTCTACTCCACCTTGGGGGAACCCCCTAAACATTTGACCACCATTGTTCACACTTGCAAGTGCGACCTGCGGGTCGCCTTCTCGCTTGAAACGAAAACTCTCCGGAATAACATTGCTTGCGCCCTTTCGAGAATTTCGTCTGCTTTGACCGCGTCTCCTGCACTCGCGCTCGGTGCGATTCGCAATGCACTACGGCGACCAGGAGGATGTCGTGACGGTATTTATGTGCACCGCAGTCGTATAAGCGTCATGATGACAGCGACAGCGGCGCTCTTCTCAGGGCCGGCCTGCCGCCGCCGTCAGAAAAATACGCTAATATTGTTTGTTCGCGTTCACACCAAACCCTGGAGTAGAGCAACGTCAAAAATGAATCATTTTTGAGGATCGTTGGCCAATACCGAGCTGCTGGTAGAAGTGATAACTGCGATACAAGCATATTTCTTTGCCAAAGCCGCTTTGCTGATGCCCAGTGCTGCTCGCCTGTTGTCACCTGGCTCCGCAGTTAAAGGCATCACGGAAATCGATCACGTCTTTGTCTTATTATGTGACGGTGAACATAGTAAAACGGTGACGCGAGTAGCACCTTTATTACAGCGCTGGCCAGTTCCGAAGTGCCCTCAGCTGCAGCATCGATGCGAAATGGTTAGGCTTAGCGACGACTACGGCAGCGAGGGAGCAGCGCAGCTCGTCGCCCGGCGTGGCAGCGGGCGACGTCGTTGCCGAAAGCTCGACTGTCTGCGGACGGCGTCATTGCCAAAAGCTCGACTGTCTCGCCGATTAGTTCAGCGGCTTGCGACTCGCAGTCGCAAGGCTGGAAAATCCAGCAGCGAGCGACTTGCCTGCGCGTCGTCTGCCACTTTTTTCGTGGATGGTAGGGACAGACTCACTGGCTCTCCGAAGAGCGCGGCCGCATACTCGCGTGTTCGCGGTAAGAGTGGATCACCGTGTACATACGCTTTGGTTTTTACATTACGGCCTTCGTACTACCTCCTTTTTGATTCGCCGAGACCGCGTCTGTCGAAGATTGCGCCTCGCACGACTCTCCCGTCGCGCGTGCACACAAAGCTAGCAGGGCGTCTGCTACGGCGCCACCCCGAGTTTCCGCTGCTCGCCGCTGCGGCGTTGGCGTCGCGCTCCCAAACTTGAGCTTGGGTTCTCTATACTCTGGGTCTCCCCGCTCCCCCGTAACATGGACACCGACATGCACGAAAAGAGACGACAAGTGCGGGCTCGGGCTCTTGAGAGAAAACACGGCTCCCGACCCGGTGTATATTATGTAGACGTAGCAGGGCCATCGCCCACGGGATTTTACACGGCCGCTGTCGTTCACCAGGAAATGCACGTTGATGGACTCTCTTTTCGAGCCCCGAATTCAATGCGTGCCGAGGAAGCAGCGATAGCGCTTGCTGCCGCCCACGCCAATTCGAGAATCATCATTACGGACTCCCGAAAAGCATGTGATCATTACTTGGCAGGGGAGATCTCCCCCTTAGCTGCTTGCATTCTAAGACGGACTGCCACTGATCCAACACCGAAAAGAATCATTTGGGCTCCTGGCCATCAGGGCTTACAATGTAATGAGGCCGCTGACGCGGCAGCCCGAGCGCTTATTCACCGGGCTCCTCATCCCAGCCCTTCCGGCTCGGAGACTAACCAGCCGCTGCTGCGATTCAGGGAAATAATAACGCATTATAGCTACAACCACCGCCTTTTCCCGGCCTCTGCAAAGGAGCTGAGCAATACGGAGGAGCGAACTTTAAGGCGCCTGCAGACAGGGACTTTACTCTGTCCTGCAATCTTAAAACATTACGATCCTAACACGGATGGGCGATGCCCGCACTGTGGGGAGACCTGTGATATCTTCCGCATGTACTCAAAATCCCCACCTCCCCCCTTCCCCTACCCCTTCCAGAGAGGCATGGGGACCGCCCTCCTCAGCTGCTCCTCGCTTGAGTCCCAAAGGGCTCTGGTGAAACGGGCGAGAGACGGGGCCTTGTCATGTGGTGTCCCGGACTAGGGACGCCGACCATGTAGCGGGGCCACTCTGTGGCTCCCAAACTCTACTTGAGCAATTAAAAGTTTTTACCACCACCACCGTGTATCCACCGGTAATACATTAGGTTTTACATGCTTTCCCCTGCCTGGCGCTCGGCTGCTTTAGGGTGAAATATTTGGGAGATGGATCTTTGACCCTACCATGAGTAGTAAAACAAACCTTTCCCAATGGCGCTTTTTGGCCACGGATGCCCATGCGCTATAAAAATTCATGATCATCAGTACCCACCTTGCGTGTAGTTCCGGTGGCAACTGCCCACCGGTTGCGCCTTTCTGCGCTTAACAGCGCAAACGGAAATGAAATAGCGCTAAGAGAGAGAAAATGAAGTCGCCGCACAAGCCCTGAAAATCAAACACCTTTAACGTTTTCCGGCAACTCTGTATATAGGGTCAGACTGTCACAAAAAATAAAATAAAAAATGAGCACTTTATGGCGCGAAAATTCAAGAGCACGTCTGCTGTAACAAGCCGCTATGAAAGATAAGCGAGTTTGTTCAAGAGCTGGATAGAAGAATTATTGATGTATTTTCTTCCTTTCTCTATAGGTTAGGCTTCCCATATTAAGGCGAAAGCCTTTAATGGCTCATACTTTCATGACCAAGACGTGTTAGCAAATTTGTCCGCGTTTCAGATTGGTAGAAATGGTCGTGACGTCACTGCGCGCGAATTTTGACGGGTGTCCACCGAAATATGTGAGACAGTTACTGCGCAATTTCCTTTCCTCAAATACAATTTTCATTTTCTTCATTACGGCCCCTGTTCCTGTTTCTCTTTCTTCTTTCACTCCCACTTCCTCCCTTCCTCTACAAACGGATGACGGGAGCGGGGGGGGGGGGGGGGGGGGGGCAAGTACAATTTTCGACTGGTGTCCCCCGAGATATGTGAGCCAATTACTGCGTAATTTCCTTTCCTCAAATACAATTTTCATTTTGTTCATTACGGCCCCTATTTCTCTTTCTTCTTTCACTCCACTTCCTCCCTTCTTGTACGGTGCGGTGCAGGTGTCCACCGATATGGCAGAGAATTACAGCGCCATTTCCTTCCCTCAAAAAACGTTGCGTTCAAAGGGCAACGCATCGCGCCGAACAGGTGGTGGCGTTCCGTGGACTCCCTGGCAGCGCTACAACACGCCGTCGCGTTCCACTCCTAAAGGCAAAGATTAAGCGTCATTAATTGCCAGTTGATTAATGCACGAACAGAATGTGAAGTGAACAATCGCGTAGCAGAACGCAGCAATCAGGCATTCGCTTTTCACCACTTTAGCCGCTAAAATTCCTTGTATTTTTTTTTCCGAGTAGGGTGGTTTTCGTCCTTTTTTGACCACGTAATATCCTTCAAATATGGAGCGCAAGCGCAGTTTTTTGCACTGGATCGCCAAGAGCCTGTCATGCCTCGCTTTCATAGAGTAGGCATTTTCAGGCAAGCACTCGGTGAGGCACCTTCCTAATTTGGTCTACATACGAACCTCCATAAAGGGAGAGGTGTCAACATTGCTACGGCGCTAAACACTCTTTCCTGCACAGGTTTGGTTGCCACACATTTTTCTAGAAATCGCCGCTCACTGCTTCGCAAAGACGGCAGAGCTTGTTACAGATAATGCGCACAACACTGAACGCTGTCTTTCTCATGGTTTTCATAAGGTTATGCTAAAGACGATCAACATACGGTCAAGTGGCAACTAATTTTTGACGTGGTGAAGGTTCTTTTTCTCGAAGTTCTGGATGTCAGGCAACGCCTGCATGTTTTTTAATGAGAAGCCTGCCTCAGTTAGTCTCATTAACTGAGAAGTTAAACTTTTCAGGACCTCATGTGCACATGATCCCGTCTAGATGACCTTAAGGCAAGATTTAGCGTTTCTCTCTTAATGAATTTTGAGTAAGGTAAGTTAAACGGTAGAATGCTTTTTCTTGATCAGCATTACAGAGTTAGCAAATCTTAATTTGCAATTAATGTTGGCATGTCCTACCGTCTGTGCTTCTAAACCGAAAATAAAATTATCTAATTGAACAACCGTGCTTTAAAGTATGCTCAGGATTCAACTTACTTCGGAACATGCGTAAAAAGCGCGGCAAACAGGACCTTTTGGAGCTGACATCAAGCAAACAGATAATGTTACGAAATAAAATAAACCACAGCTGGCGAGTCCAATAACAACATAACACATTTTAGAAAAAAAAACATAATTATTAGGCACCCTGTCAAAAGACAAGTGTTAGACGACCACCCACAAGCATAGCTCAAAACATACGCCGCTTTTTTTCTTTTATGCTGCTACTAAATTCTCGAAGATTAAAACACGCCAACGTGTTTCTCTTTTTTTTCTTGCACTCGTTATCCTTTGTTCAATGACCAGTGTCACCGCCGCGGAGATGTAAACTTCTCCTATTTAGAACACAGTTCGCAGCATGCAAGAAACATGTTCAAGAACAGCGCGAAATAGACAAGGGCCAAAGGAAGATACACACTGACAGCGCCTGTCTGTGTGTATCTTCCTTTAGACCTTGTCTATTTCGCGCCGTTCTTCTTGAACTTGGCATACTCACTCGCCCAAGCATCAGTGCAAGAAGCAGCTGCGCCTGTGTTGCTTCTAGGGCTCCCGGCGAAGTTATACTAGAACATCATAAGTTAAATGCCACATTTGCTATTTTTTTGCAGTTTATGGCGTCGAATGCACACTCTGCATCCCGTTGCTGCCATGACATCATCATTTTACACGATGGTAACGGCCTGTAATGCATATGCGTCTTTCGACATTGGATGCCTTCGCAAGGCATCAGCATAGATTGCCACCGGATGATGCCTGAAAAGGCGTTGACTTCAGTGCTTCAGCATTCGAGCAAACACTTTGCTGCCAGTGCACAGTAGTGTCGAGTCTCGGCATAGTTTCGTTCATTCTGCCACACTCCTCACTCGTTCAAGCCCAGCGTTTTCCATTGCAATGCTGAGAAGCACTGAGGCAGTTTTGCATGGTTGCGCAACCGCTGCAGCTACAATGCAAATAAAGCGCAAGGAAGCACCATTAAAAAAGGTGGCGTAAAAAAAGAAAAACACAAGTACAAGAAAAGGGACTATACGAACGCATTTGACGTAGTGCATGCATTACCCTCAGCGCAGAACAGAAACAGAAATCTCACCAACCTAGGCTAATTCCACCGCGGGGGAGAAAAACAGCCTGCAATAAGGCGCTGAAGAAAGAAGCGTTGCGAAAACCCTTAATTTAAAAATACTTTATTTGTACTTGTTATCTTTGAAAAAACTGCGTTGGCGCTTTCCATGGATGATATTTCAAAACCTCCGAGGGATAACAAACTGTCGACCAGAGAATAATGATGGACGGCTTTTCAAATCAAATGCGTGTTATGCTTCTGGCTCCATATTACCGAGTGTTGCCCTCAAATTCATTACAAATATAGCTGTTCTTTCGAGTAGTGCCTCATTACAGCGGCACGGTTTGATTTAAGCATATCACTGCCCCTTCAGGGCAAAGATAGCAGCTGTTTCGGTACTTTTGCAGCAAGTCCCCTGCTGCCTTCTGGCCAGAAAAATATTAATTTACCGTTTTTAGTATCACCATCAGTAGAAAGAGATGAAGTTCAGTGAGTTGTGTATAGAAATGTTATTGTAGAAATGAAAGATCCCACTTTCTTTTTTTTACTAAGCACTAAATTGTGACGCCGGCTTAGTTTACAATTAAGGTGTGGAAATGAAAGGATCGGCTGATATCTAAAACTTCGAGTGCACAATGGTTTTCCCAGTTAAGTCGGATGTTCTACTTTTTCAGTTTTAACTTCAGTTAAGCTGCAGAAAGTTTGCATATCTACCATTATCTTTAGGAAAAAGTGATATGAGATAATTGTCGCTCCGCGCAACGATTCTGATCACCAAATATTTACCCCAAAAAAGGAAAATTCATATCAAGAAACCTCTCCAGAATTTTTAAATATACACCTTGTGAAGTATACGGCTGGCATCAGGGACATATCAATGCAAATGCTAATAGGCATTATAAAAAGGCAGATCGTGTTAATTAATAAGCAGTCTACCAAATTTCTGTTAGTTAACGTTTTAAGTACAACAGTCCCGCGCATCCTTGTAAAATGGAGATTTTTATCAGAGTGTCAGTATTAGCCTGCTGAGTTGTTGGAGTTTTCAAAACGTGATTGCCTACAGTGCTGTTCAAGAAAATTCTGCAGTCCCGATCGTAAAGACACACTGCTTCTAAAAAGCGCACGTGTATGGCGACTGCAAAGAAACACTTTAAGAAGAAACCACTCAGGGACTGGTGTGTCACGGAACCTTCCGTCTCTTGAGTGGCTGGAGCATAGTCCAGTGGCGAGCACCGCAGGGCGGGAAGGACACAGAAGATCACATGGCAGGTGCGTGACAGAGTTGCGTGCGCTCGGAGCGCTGTTTCAGGCTCGTCTAAAAAGGCGTGCTTTTCGAGAAACAGCATTGTTTGTCGTGTTTTGGTCAAAATTTCTTCGGCCACACTGCTGAAGATAACGCATTTTCGAAATTCTAAAACTGATATCGCTTGCTCTGAGGTCCCATTACAACTGCCTGTTCGCAACAAGGCCGCCTGACTGTTACAATTAAAATGTTAGCCTTGAAAAATTTGTTAGCCCTCTAACTGCTTCGCAGTTCACTTACGTGTGCCTAAAGTGGCATTACTGTGCCATATCTGAAATCTCTTTAGCTCAAAAATGGCATTTTAGTAATTATCGGTGGGCCTTCTAAAAGTAAGCGAAGGTAGTAAGCCCGCAATTATGTATTCGGGCATAGTCCACCAATCTTTCACATAATTATTAATCGCCAAATCACCAAGCTCATATCCTGCGGACAAGCCATAGACAGGTATCTACGAGAAATTTATTCGAAAGCGTGAGCAACGTAGAAAAACATTAAAAGTTGCGTGTTCGAGACAGGGCTATTATTTTCATTTGCTGTTTTTATTTTTAGCACTTCGCGCGTTTACAACACTGTGCAGCCAGGCGCCTTTACCAGATGTGTTCACTAGGCAAATATTTAATAATTAAAAAGTGACGCATATTTCCGGCAAAGCCTCAAGAACAGCATGTGCATGTCGTAGCAACACTCATTTTTTCTGATGAAGAGAACGTACGTGGCAAGCCTATTTTTCACTTTGAAACACACTTAACACAAATAAGGTAGGAACACCGATGTGTACTCCGAAAGCTAATTATCTGTTTCATTATCTTTTGTTTATCTTTATACAAAAATATCGACGCTCTAAAATAAAAAAAAAACTAATTTTTTCTAAAGCGACACATTCACTCCGACTGCTTTCCACTCAGCAGTCTCTTATGTGCTAGCAATGGCATTCAGCGCGAACACCCTAGCTACCAGCCATATATTTTTGATTTGTGTTTCGCGTCGCTTTTCAAGAAATAATTGGACAGAAATAAACGTCTTACGTTCGGATAATTCGCTTCCAACCATCCGACGGTCTTCTTTTCATTCTTTGCTAACCAGGACCTTTCCGTCAGCTGTAGGCAAAATGGTTAAAAGCATATCTAAATAAAGTCTCAGATATGTACTCTCCACAGTGCACATTGAACGAACAGTGAGTACGCCTCCCATAAAGGTAATACTGGTAATATTTTATTGTTGATTGTGGTGCTAAAGATTATTTTCAATAATCCCAAGAACCGGAATAGTCATGAAGGGACCCGCACATTTATACAGTAGGCATGAACCACATTACCGCAACAATCGCAATTTAAGAAATAAAGATTTTGTGGGAGCGTATTCTCCAAACATTCTTTTCCTTTCCATTCTATTTGATCTTCTATTAGCCGCCGCGGTGGCTCAGCGGTTATGGTGCTCGGCTGCTGACCCAAAAGACGCGGGTTCGATCCCGGCCGCGGCGGCTAGAATTTCTTTGGAGGAGAAATTCTAGAGGCCCGTGTACTGTGCAATGTCAGTGCACGTTAAAGAACCCCAGGTGGTCGAAATTTCTGGAGCCCTCCACTACGGCGTCTCTCATAGCCTTAGTCGCTTTGGGACGTTAAACCCAATGAACCAATGAACCAAACCATCTTCTATTACTGGTCACTTCTCTGACATAGGCTGCTAGAGGAGACGTCAATCCGGTCTTAACAAAAAGGCGCCTTTGATACCGCTTGTTTCCATAGCCTGGCCTCGAGACCATGTCCTACTGGTGAACCGGCGCCGGCACCCCCGAAAGCGGAGCACAGGGACATGTTTGACACGCCAGACGACCTTTATCGATCTTAATTCTAAGAAAAAAAACTTTTTGTCGTTTGGGCGACGAACTGGCACCGAGTGGTCTGTGTGACTCAGCGGGAGTGGATGCTGCGGCACAAGGCTGGCTAGGTTCGCAACGACCAGGCCTGCAGCGCTTGCGATTGTCCGATTGCTTTCCTACCTGCTGTTGCATTCGTTAGATTGACGTCAAAGCCAAATGTAGTAAAAAATTGAATCGATCGATACAGAATGCGGGCGATGCTCTTATATTTAGCTGATTATATGAGTTACGACAAAACTACTGGTGATAGTTATGGAAGGGCCGTTTCATTTGGTTGTATTTTACCGATGCATACACAGGGCGATATGTTCTGGGCAAATGATCACCATCGGAGTGATGAAGCAGAGGAATAAAAAATAAACAGTACAAAGGGTGACTTTTTCAACATTTCAGGCGAAACAAACAGCCAACAAGCATGGTCTTCTATTTACTGACGTAGCATTTTCATCAACTGCTTCTAGGTGGATTTAATACGATGCTTAACGAGATTAATGCGAGTAAGTGAAAACTTACCGCTCTATTTGTGCAAAATAATTTAGTTTTTTCAACACTGATACAGAGCCCCAATATGTGAGGATGCTTCGATGCAAAAAAAAAAACGAGCCGAAGTCATATCTTCATAATTATGACCTTCTTGAGGCTGCTTGCAGTTGAGTAAAAAATCCCGTGCACATTATATGAGCAAGATATGTACCATTGTTATTTTATCAGTTGTTTATTTATCTACATTTTCATTTTGTCTCACGAAAAGTCGGGTTCCAATCCATAAGCGCCCTTCTCCGGCTGCCGCTCCTTCATCCACATTAGATGCCTCGGTGTTCACAATTGCCCAGGGAAACCAAAAAGTAGCTGCTTGTAGCGAAATAATATCATTATTAGATTAATTCGCTCCCCTGCATACCGTCTGCGGGCGTTGACAAAGCGGTAAGTAGCTTCCACTCCAGCACATATATGACACACTGTAAGCTCCTTGCACCACTGTTGATAGCCTGTGCCCTCTAAACACGTTCACTTCCTAGAGAACACCAATTAACACCCAGAGACCGCTACTACTATACACACGTCCTATCTCGTAGTTACCCTTCTACCCTTTCCGAAGTAGTCAATCGCTTGTCCGTATTGGCAAGAAAAACATTAGCGCTCTCTACTTCGCAGCTCCGATTTGCTCCAGAGATGGTACACACCCTAAAGATAGGGGCCTGCCATCAAAACATTTATAGAAACTTTTACACGTTATGTAAACAATTTATACTTCTTAAACGTTATTCAGTTTGTATGACCCGCCAACAACAGCTTCAGTAGCAGTATCAAAGCAACAGGAGACATTTTAGAACTACAGTATTAAGGCGGAAGCCTTTAATGCCTCATCGTTGTAAGCAGGAGTTGTCGACAGAAAATGTCACGCTTTTCAATTGGTCGAAATGCTCGTGACGTCACAGTGCGCGAATTTCAAATGGGGCCAATTGTACTTTGGCTAGTAACCATGCAACCAATCAAAGGGATCGTACAGTGATGCTCCAACTAAGTTGGACTGAGTTTAGTTAATTGCTTAATTATTCAATTAGCCTAATTAAGATAGAGGAGAATGAAGAGGTCAGAAGAAAGAGGAAAAGAAAAGAAAGACGCGCGCCGCAGCGACAACAGCGTCCGCGGAAGAAGACGCTGCTGAAAAAAACAGATAAGTACGAAACCGCGTTCGCTCCACCACCACGCACTTCCCCACTCAGTTCGACATTGCTCGTTTCATATACGTTGTGTCGAACATCCTAGACAGTTCCAACAATTGACAGGTGAATGACAGAACACGATGAATAGAAATGCAATAACATGAATATGAAATAGCCTAATTAACCTTTCTAGTTAGACCGCATAAATCAATAAAACCGAGAACGAAATTGGTCGAGTTGGGGAATCGAACCAGGGTCTCCGGAGTGCGATACGAGCACGCTAGCCACTTCGTAATGCCAGCTGAATGGTTTGGAATGAACAAAGGCGCGTCTAGCTAATACGGCGTCTTCGTTCACTCCCATCTTCCCCCTTTCCCTTACGGCGAGGTGCAGGTGTCCACCCAGATATGCGAGATAGATACATTTCCTTTCCTCAAAAAATAAATTTACCGTCCAGCAAGGCGTACAGCCGAATTGGCGATGGCGTTCTGTGGACTCCCTGGCAGCGTTGCAAGACGCTGTCGCGTTCCACTCTTACAGGCGAAGCTTAACATGTTAACCAGACATCAGTGACACACGCAGACAGCCAGTGGACGCGTCATTCGCTGGCAGCACTTGAATCATCATTCACAACCACATTCGTGACAGAATGCTGTACTAAGGCTTTCGCCTTGCACACTTTAGTCGCCAAAGTGACTCCTAATTTTTTATCTTCAGGCGATTGCAGGCTCCTTAAAGCATCCATCATTTCTTTTCTTGAGCTGCAGCAGTAATAGTGTAAACCCTGAGAATCTACTTCATCATCATCATCATCATACTGACTGCGCCCACTGGAGGGTAAGAGCCTCTTCCATGTCTCTCCAATTACCCTTGTCCTTTGCCAGTGGCGGCCACCGTAACCCCGCAAAACTTCTTAATCTCATCAGCCCACCTAATTTTCTGCCGCCCCCTGCTACGCTTGTCTTCTCATGGAATACACTCCGTTACCCTTAAGGACCAGCGGTTATCTTGCCTTCGCATTACTTGCCTTGCCCAAGCCAAATTTCTTCCTCTTGTTTTCTTCTTTTTACTAGGATGTCATTCTGTTTGTTCCCTCACCCACTCTGCCCTTTTCCGATCTCTTAACGTTACACCTATCATTATTCTTTCCAAAGCTGGTTGCGTTGTCCTTAACTTAAGCTAAACCTTCGTTGTTAGCCTCCACGTTTCTGCCCCATGGGTGAGTACCGCTGTGATACAGCTGTTGTATATTTTTCTCTTGGGGGATATTGTTAAACTGCGATTCGCCAGGTTCACTTTCCAATGGCGGCCTTTCCGGAGCTAGTTATTCTTAGCACCCTCCGCTGCGTCACAGGTCTGACCATCGCCTTGGTGACTTACTCCACCACTTCACCATCAATATATTCAAGTACTTTCTTTGAAATAACAAAACACAAATGAGTTAGTTTACAGTGCTTAAAAAAATATGAATAATAATGTGCGAGGAAAGAAGAAAAATCACAGAAAGGCTCCCGCTTCTATAAACATGGGACTCAAGGAGGGTTGTTTGGTGGAGTCCTCGCAGGGCAGCACGCGTCTACAAATGGTCGCTGTGAACTCTAACGCAGGCCACGGACCGATCGGATGTGTCCGTATATACGCTCTTAACCGATTCCTTATAAACAATATTTGCCCGCAGTAGAGTGTGAGCTGCTACTAGCCGAGGCTCTAAATCCTCTTAGCTGATACTGGAGCAGATATTTTAAGTTCTCAGCATTTGAAAGCATTACGGACCTACTAAAAGTTCTGCCACAATTTGTTTTTCATGTCTGCATCATATGCGGCTCTACAGCCAATTGAATTTCTATCCTTGGTGAATGCTAAGAAAAATTTGCAATGAAATAATAATTGGTTTTTGAGGAAAGGAAATGACGCAGTATCTGTCTCATATATCTCGGTGGACCCCTGAACTGCGCCGTAAGAGAAGGGAGGAAGGTGGGCTTGAAAGGAGAGAGAGAAAGAGGTACCGTAGTGGAGGTCCCTGGAATAATTTTGACCACCTGGGGATCTTTAACGTGCACTGACATCGCACAGCACACAGGCGCCTTGCGTTCCGCCTCCGCCGAAACGCGGCCACCGCGGTTGGGTTCGAACCCGGGTACTCCGGCTCGGTAGACGAGCGCCTTAACCACTGAGCCACCGTGCCGGGTAAATTTATGATGCAGAAATAAGCGTTTAGCTATTACCTTGCAATATCTGCGTTCGCGTCCGTCCGCATCCCTCTCCTTCCGTTGTTGCCGTCTAAGTTACCTCGATGTCAATGTCGCTATGAAATTTGTATCTGAATAATTCATCGATTCTTGGCAGCAGTATTAAATGAGTTCGTGAATCAAAAACACCGAAATGCTACTTTTCACTACTTCGGGGGGGGGGCTGAATTCAGCCGCTGCCTGAGTATGGCGGGCCCGCCGCGGTGGATCAGTCATTTTGTGTGCTCGTCTGCTGAGAATGGAATGCGGGTTCAGTCTTGGCCGAAGCGGCTTATTCCTTTTTTTCGGAGTGAACCTAAAAATTCTCAGATGGTCTAAGTTACTCTGGAGAACTTCACTATGACACCTCTTTGTGCTTTAGCTGCCTGCTTAATCCTTTCCTTAACAGCGCGGTTATGGTGTCAACAGAGAAATGCCACAGTTAGAGCACTGTTTTTTTTAAGGAGATAATATTTCCAGGTGGCGCGTTAGATATTTTTTTTAAGGAAACTAAAGGGCGCGGTAGGCGTGTAACTCTTGGTGGAAACCTCAAGCGTTCTGTAAGAAAAAGTAACATGAGGGATGTAGCGAAAGAAGAGCGAATGCTGCCGCAGTAGGGGGCTCTGAAATAATTCCTGTCCCCTGGAGAATGCCAGTGCCCCTGTGCATTTTCAGAACGGGCACTGGCAATGCGCAGCCCAAACGGAACCTTTCGCGCTTCGCCTGCGCGGAAATGTGTCCGCAGAAGACGGGATCGAATTCGGGCCTTCCTGCTAAGCAGTTGTTGCGACTGAAGGAAGAATGAAGAGGGAAGTGCACAGGTTTCAGGGCCTGCACCGCGCCGCCAAGCGTTGCGATTCAACTTTGGAAGGCTCTATGCGCGTCTGTGTACGGTTTATAACAGTGATAGCAAACGCGCAACAGTCATCCACCTTGTAGTAGGTGGTCATCTCGGCCGTACATGAGGACGAGGAGGATGTGATAAAAGGCCGAAAAAAAGAGGGCGCGTACAAAAAAGAATCGTTTACGTTTGCTCTGACGGGGTAACATTCGTGAACAACCTTGCACAATATGGCTACGCACTGCACTTCAGTAGCACCACCATGCAGCGGCGCGAAGACCTGCTGAATTTCTTTATGCAACCGTGCTTGTTTTTGATGATGCCAATAATATTGCGATAGCATTTAGGTTGTTCTCTTGCAAAAAACACCATTTCACCGTAACAAAATTCCCGGATTGGTTGAGAAGTCGTGACGTCATCAGCACCGCCATATTTTAAAATATGACGACAAGATTGTTCGAGTATCTTTTTACCGTAATCCATACACTCACCCTAACTATTCCACTTTAATTTATCAATTGATTCCCGCTAATCGACATTATTCCGCTAAATAATCTCCACAAATTCAGCTTATGTGCCCGCTACCCCACTAGTTCACGTTATCCTATTTTATCTAGGGTGGGCTAACTTTCACAATTTGGTGGTCTTTTGCATTATTTGAGGTCCTTCTATCTTCCAAAAGCTATCGCATTTTCCTTGAGAATGGGGTTAAGACGGCCCCAAGTTATTTGCTACTTCTCAATGTGTAACGTTTCTTAGAAATGGACTTCTAGTGCAGCCGAAACGCACACACCGCGAATAGTGTATATGAATTGTTCTTACTTACATTTACAAGCATTCTTTCGAAGTCATCGATAGCGTTGGTCAAGTTATTTATGTGCTCATCACTAAGCCTTGGATTTAAAAGCTTCATTGCTTGTTTAAGAATTTTAGAACGCAGGTAATTATTTTCCTGCTCATAAAATTCTTGTACCTGAAATATGGAGGGCTCATTGTAAGTAGTTTTCAAGTAAATTAATAAACAGTAAATTGGTTTTTGAGGAAAGGAAATGGCACAGTATCTGTCTAACATATATCGGCGGTCTTATAAGCACATTATTTTGTCAATAAACTCCAAGAAAAAGATATATTTTCCTTTTATGCGAAGCATATTACTAGAGGTACACTACAGCCCTTCGCCGTGGTTACGCGCCGTGCACACCACGTGGTACAGTGACGTCACACCACGTGACATACCACGTGACACATGACGTCACGACAGAGGAAGACGGGGGTCCACCTCGCGCCGTCGCTGTGGTTGCACGCCGTGCAGACCACGTGGTACAGTGACGTCACACCACGTGACATACCACGTGACACACGACGTCACGACAGATCGCCGTCACGCGCTGAGAGAGGGAGAATGATGCCATCGGACAGACGCCGGAATGTCCTCGAGCGGCATTCCCGCGCATTTCGAACGCGCGTTCACACTCAGTGTAGGTGAAACGCTCGCTCCACCGGGCAGGCAGACGCGGCTTCCGTGGCAATCCAGGCGCTCACCCAACGCGTGTTTCGGGGTTAGTCGGCGTTCCGCTGTAGCCATGCCGTTGTCTTCCCCCACGACGAAGGCTTCTAGTGGTTGTATTAAAATGACCACGTATTCAACCAAGGAAAGCCATGTATTACCAAGCCTAGCCACCAATATGCTTCGCATCTGACTATACTTAACCTTAGCTAAGCCTCAGCCATTTTTTTCATTCGAGTAGTCGATAAAATATTCAACTCGGCAGGCTCTACGATATAAAGCATTGGTTCAATAGCCTATAGTTGTCTGCAGGACCAACTTCACAAAGAAGCCTTTCATGTCTTCTGATGTCCATATTAGCAGGACCTCTGCATGCCTAAGGCTGGTCCACTGGGAGAGGCTTTCAATGCGTTCTGCTAAGCATAGCTGTGAAAGTTATCGGTGCAAAGGCAGCGCGTTTGTCACCAGCTTTCCTCCTGTGCGATAACTGTTAGCATTACAGAAGGTAAACTGATAACAAGTTCAGAGACGCTGTGATCTCGCAAAATTACTGGAACGTTGGCAGGTAATTCATTCTTCCTACACCTTGCCATATAAAAGTACTGCTTTGCATCGCACTGTTGACTCACCTGAATATAATAAGTGGATGTCTTGTAATACGTTGTAACGTAGAGATCAAGCACTGGCAGTATGCCAACTTCCTGAAGCAGCTCCGTAGAATTTTCCCACTTTTTTTCTCCTGTCTCGTTTGAAATTATCGGCCATTGATGAAATCCAGCACTGCTCAGCACATGTAAGAAGCCTTCGCGATGATTTTCTTGGTGTGGAGACTCTGAAAGCAGAAAGTTTATGGATGCTACCGGTGAATAATGAACACGTACACTTAACAGAAACAGTACTCTCTTCATGGCGCCTGAAATAAGTTTTTTTTTTTATGAAATGTCAAAAATAATGCGGCCACATGTTTTTTTATATCTACCTTTGCTATACACTGCGGCAGGTTCTCTCGGCACTGAATGGAAGGTTACAGGAGAAGAGCGCTCGTACCTGTGTCATTTTGCCAAATAGTTCGGCCACCTGGTGAGTCACTTTCTCCGCATTAACTTCTCTCCACCACTCGTGCAACTGGCGCTAACTACGGAAGCGTATTGTGATAACATGTTCCACGTAAATACGTTGTTACATGCAAGACTTTTCGTTCCTCTACTTTCAACATTGAAAGCAAGCGTTCGTGTTCAAAAGATTATTTAAATAAACGAATATAGCCAATATGCTACGCTTTAAAAGAAAATTAACTGCTGCAAGTTTGCACTAAATTGCACTGCATTGGAAGGGAGGGCGTGTAACGGTTCCGTAGCTTCGCTGTCATGCCACAAAAAGTTCTCACGAATTATTGCGTCATCCGCAGTCCTATTTTTCTAAGCCAATTGGATACAATTCCTCTAAACCATAGCAAGCATAATGGCGAATACAAGGGCTTTGTGTATTCGTGTTTAATGCTTGGTGCCCTCACAAGAGTGTATTATACGAATGCTCTGTACTTACGAGTATGTCATCAGTATGTCATGGTCCAAACATATAGATTGCATAACCTCAAAGGCACTTAAAAAGTTAGGATACCTCCGTCGCACAATAAAAGCTGCTCCTAGAGATACGAAACTACTAATGTTTAAATCGCTAATCCGTCCACTACTTGAATACGCCTACCCTGTATGGAACCCGCACAAACAACGCGAAATTAACCAAATCGAGGCAGTGCAGAAGAAAGCCGTTCCCTTCATATGCCACAGGTTTGGTAGAGATTTTTCGCTTTCCACAGCACTTCCATCACTGGCCCTGCAACCACTCACATCTCGACGAAGGACTGAGTCTTTAAAATTTTTGTATTGCATTATTAACTCTTCCTGCCGGACCTCTGCAAATGATTACCTAATCCCTGCTATACCATCTAAAACTAGAAGTCACCACAGCCCAGAAGTAACCCCTTATTTTGCCCGCACGGACACTTTTAAATAGCTTTTTTTTCCGAGTGCAATTGAATATTGGAATTGTTTACCCGGTTCCACTCGCTCTCTTCCTTTAGAGCTGTTTTTAGCGGCTATTGAATAGTTTTTCCGTTTTTCTTATTTTCATGCATACTGTTTCGGATGTTTCGGACGTTTGCCATTGTTGTGCTCCATGTTTTCCTACATTGTTGTTCACACCCACCCCTGCAATAGCCCAATAGGGATGCAGTATGTATAAATAAATAAATAAACCATGCTGATATAGGTCACATACCTAGACAAGTGTTGTAGAATAAAAAGGCTTTGTCGGCCACACTTTGGTTAAAATCAACAATGGTCATCTCTCCCATGATACCTTCAAAGAAAACAATAAGCCAACTTATGAGATCAGACACCGCTATTTTTAAGATCTGACATGGTGTTCTGGTAGCACATTTCAAAAGTGTGAAGAAGCCATGGGAGATGCAGTTCTGGAGGGAGTTAGAATACTCTTAACCACCAGTGGTGTCCGAGCTTTTTATCGCCTAATGCCGCAAATTCATGTCATACCGTTTTCACGTCGTGCATTCATAACTGCATCGACCTCGGGTAAAAAAGTGATGCTAGTCTCTTGTGAACGTACAATAAACAACTTAAACATTGCAGAATGGCTCTTTTCGGCAACGGTGCCGCCCTCGTCTAGGACCCTAGTCACCTTTGCCGCTTGGCGAGCTCTGGAGATCAGCTTGAGCTTTTCTTCAGGCTTCGAGCACAACAGAGCAGTCCCCACTGCTGCGGTGTTCCTGTTCTGCTTGTTGACGCTATTCCTGTTTTCGACGGGGTTACGTCAAAGGGCGAGTCTAGTGAGAGCTTACGTGCGAAAATGTTCGGCGTCACTGTGAGCAAGCCCTTTGAACGAAAACGAGGATGATATTGTCTAACTGTAAAGTCAGCGCCCAACAATTCTTGTCTTCCAACAAGTCTTTCGGGAAAAATAAGTCTCCATTTAGTGTATATGAAAGACCGCCTAAACTACTACTATATACGGCTTCGCTTGCTTTAAATTCAGCGAGGGCATCGGGACAACCTTGAAGTTCGCTACACTCTTAGAAAAAAGGCAGTATTACCTACTAACTTTTGAGGTAGTAACTGGTTGTCATATATGTTACTACCCTGTTAGTAACTGCAGTTAGTAACGAGAAGGTTAGTGACAGTTACTAACCCACTGAGTTAGTAACGGCTGCTACCCGCGATTAGTAACGAGAAGCTAGTAGTCTTTACTGAGAAAATGAATTGAAACTCGCATATGATGCTATATTCATCGTATGGTGTGCTAACGTGATTTGTCAAAATTATGCGTACTTGAAAAATAAAAAAACTTCATAGTGGACTTGACTAATTCCGGAATCCACACAGAGCTATCAGAGCGTGCTGGTCGTAAATCACACACTTAGGTTTAAGCTTATTGCGCATTACGGGTAGAAATTATGCGAGGTGATGGCGTCAACAACCTTACCGTGCGCACACAAAGGTTCGCAGGGCAGGAAAAGCAAAAATCAGAAAAAGACACACTCGCGCACTGCGTGTGCACAGGTATGTTGTGGTTGCGACTGAGAGAAAAATGAAAAGGAAAGTACACGGGCCTGCCGACTGGCTCGAGCCGAGCCACCACCGCTGCCACGTGCAGATAGAGGAGAGTTAAAAGATGACAGGAAAGAGTGAAAGAAAAGACGCGCGTCGCAACAACCGCGTCCGCCGAAGCGAAGACGCTGGCTGAAACAACAGATGCCCCCTTCTCAAAGCCCGCGGGCTAGTCGGTCGACCCCTAACCAACCGGGCGGCCGGCTCCACGGACCCAGACGCTCTTGCCGAGGCTCCCCAGACCTTTGCGGAAGTTACCAACCTCTACAGAGAGCTGAGACGCCCATTCCCGCCTCCACACCCCGACTTGAATCGAGCGCAAGCCACCATGCTCCGCAGGTTGCAGACACACTCCATCCTTAGCCATTCTAGACTTTCACTCATCACAGACGGGGATTACGACCCCGTCTGCCAAAATTGTTACCAGGGAGAAATCGCCACCCAGGCTCACATCCTCTGGGGTTGCGCGGGAAATCCGCCCCCTCGAACCTTACTGCCAGCTCCCTCCGAAGACGGATGGAACCAACTCCTCAGAAGGCCAGACAAGAGCATCCAACTGGCACTCATTTCGTGGGCCCAGGAAGTCGCCCCCACCTGGGGGCCACACCAAGCCCACCTGCCCTAAATCCCGCCAATCTATGGCAATAAAGTTGTTTCTCTCTCTCTTTCTCTCTCTCAAAGCCCGCCCTCTCTCGTGCACAGGTAAATCTTTCTCAGTCTTATAAACTTCGAAAATCAGACTCTCATTTACGGGCTAGTGGTTCTCACCGGTTGAGCTATGATACCAGAGTTAATTATGAAGTTGAGATTGTAAAAACTGCCTTGTCTACCTCATCAAGTCTCGCAAGTCTTCCCGCATCCCGATATCTTACACTCTTCTTAATAACCAGGTTGAACTTTCTACTTGCTACAAGTATTTGGGACTACACCTTCTGTCTAATTTAACATGGAATTACCATTTCAGCCAAATTCGGACAGCTGCTAACCGTTCTCTCGGTCATTAGTCTGATTTTTTTCATTTAACTTTCTTTTTTTTTACTTTCACCCACTTACAATGTTCTTTTCTAGCTCATCCTTGAAAAAAGTTGTCATTATCATTTCTTGCTTGTTTATTAAATTTCACGTCCCAAGGCTGTATTTTTTTGCCAAACGATTGCTTTCGTTCGACGTATAAGAAAGTAGTACAACGCGATGCTTGCACATATAGCGTTAGCTTTCTTTTATTGCATCCTAATAACTCACTTGTTCTCTTCTTTTGTTCGTGCTACCCGAAAAGCTTTCCAATGTTCATGATTTGAAAACGTTCTTTTTTTCTTTTTAAGGATAGTGCGGCAGAAGCTTGACGAACTCTGCATTCAGGAGCTTCCATGGCCTCCAAAAGGAGCGGACTTTAATATTATAGAAAATGTGTGGGACCTCACGAAGCAGCAGCTGGCAAGGCGGCAACTACACGGAGCGTCACCAGATCTGCTTTGGGAGGCTGTGCAAGAAGAAAGGAGACGACTAAAAGGCCTGCCTGGTTTTGCGAGCACCCTCTATGCCTCACTACCCGCACGGGCACGCAAAGTCGTGGAGGCTGGTGGAGCGTTCGGCCGTCACTAATCCACTAGCTTGGAAGAGCTTCTCATAATTTGACAGTTATCAATTCATTTTACACCTTTTTATTTCACATGCTGTGTTAAAATGTCAAGGAAATTTGTCAGTAAACAGAAAATTGCGGGTTTAAACTGCGGTGTTCATTTGTTGCCAAAAAGCAGTCTGATGTCTGAAATGCGCAAGCTCATGTATGATGCCATTTATCTTCGCTAGCGCTGACAGCCATTAACAGTCTATTGTCCAGCAAACAATGAATTTTTGGGAAAATTTCGATAAAGAGTGTACCGCTGCTCACAACGCCAGCTAAAAAAATAAAGAAATGGAGTCATGTGCGCACGAACGTTGGCGCTTTATTCTACCGATAAGCAGCGCACAAGCTATCATTTAAAATGGAACCTTTCGGACGGGCTGCTTTCTGTCGGCCACCCCCACTTTGGAAAGTGGAATGTGCCAGGCACTCTCGCTATCTGCGCATACGGCGCCACGTCTCGCAATTTTTTCGCTCCGGTCATGATTCACTTGTGCTTATCTTTTTCCGTTGAAGCTGTACGTTAACACCACATACGTTTGGAATACCAACCACCAGCAAACAAGGAACTCTTAACTTTAAGTCTGCGCACTCAATAATAGTGAAAAGGGGCATAGCGTTCTCATGCATGGAATCAGCCCTCAAAAAATCGTGTGCATAAAATTCAGGTAACCTTAAAGAATCAGGTGACCCTGCTTTGGCAACAAGTTTCCCTTTGCCGCTCTTTACAGCTGTTGCTGAGGCCCCCTTATTCAGAAGGAAAAAACAAGAGCGCCAGGTAAAGGGCGGCGGCCGAACGTGAAATCTTCAGGCCAGTGGTGATAACTTACCTTCATAAGGTTTCACACCACCTCAAGTGTTGCGAACAGTCATGGTGTCACTACGGCGTTTTGTGCGCCGGACAAGCTTTGAAAGCTGTGCTCCCGTACGTGCGGTGATGGAAGGCATGACTGTCAAATCAGGCATGGGACATCCTTCGTCCCATGAACCATAGGAATGGTGTGAGCTTCTCACTTTCTTGTGATACGACTTACATCGGGAAGGCGGGGTGATGTATGTAGTCTAGCAACTCAGGAAGGACGCGCTAAATGTAAGCAATAAAGTTGACAAAGCTGCACATCGTGTGCTGGACAGTAATTAGTGCAACAACTGTACACTGCGATTCGAAGAGACGTCGATTCTCTGCAGAAGCAAGTATGAACAGGTTCTGCTTGCCCTAGACGCTTATCACATTAATCAAAAAAACAAAAATATCCCAGTATCCCTTTACACAGCCAAGTCCCTGTGCTCGCATCGTTGTTAACGTGTCACGGATGACTTGTCTATTTTTTAGGCCAAGATATAAGGAATATACAAAAACAGAATCTATTAGCAGTACTATTTCTGGAGCTAGATGGTTCTACACAAAGAAAAAACCTTCAGGACGAGTGTCGGAAAACAAATAGAAAGCAATTTCTTACGTTTCATTTTGTGTGGTCGCTCTCCTTCGAGCTGGTTCATGACACTATACCATCCGAGATAGGATGGCTTATGCTTGCTGATCCAGCCACCACAAGCATAGGAGAAGAAATCAGTGCACGGATCGACACTATGGTTGATAGATGCGTTGATAAGCATTGCTGAAAGGAAATATCCATGTTACCGTTTCGTAAACACTCCGTGCTAAGTTGATAGCTATGGCTATTAGCAAGCACGTGAAAGTTAAAGAAATTTCGGCGAATAACACAGAACCTAAGGTATTCCTCTTGCCTTAAGAGATGCTCTCTTGACAACCTGCACAAACCTCCCGTCTTAACCTACCTCTTTAACCGAGTTACCCGCACAAGTTTGCGCCACTACTTTTCCGAAGATTCTTTCAAAAAAATCGCTCTAGCCATGTTTAAAATATTGGTGGTCGTTAACTGAAATGTTTTCGAAGTGTTTCTTAGCGGTATTTCTAGGAAGTGCAGAAAGCCAGAGCAAATTCACTGCTTCAGGAGACATTTATTCACACGTATTCTTCACACGGCTGCAACGACTTCTACATGATACTTTGTGTGCATATTGTATCACAAAAAGATAAGCTTTATGAACCATTTCCAGAAACGGATTTTTTTTTTAAGATCTGTTAGTAGTCGAAGTCATTCGTCATTCAGATATTGTGAGGATAATATGTATCTCTTTAATTTACTCAGTTCATTTATTAGAAGGCTATAAAAGAGCGGATATTATGAAAGTTAAAAATATATTGATACTCAGTTAATTCCTGTGACTTTTATACGCATGACAGGCCGCGAATGTAAACCTACAGGTACCGAGGCCAATCATTCTCTGGTTCTGCGACGGACGGCAGTCTGTCTGTCTGTGAGATGAGAATTTTCGAGAAATTTACAACAATGCACTGATTTATTTTCAGAACATATTGCCACCGTCCGAACCAACCAGTGGCGCCGTACCCCGGCCGAACTGTTTTAGCTGGAACTTGCCATGCCTTGGGCATTCGAGGGGCTCGAAGATTGTCGTCTTCCTCGCTCGAGCTCCCTGCTGTCTGGCAAGCCCATTTTCGTCTAATTAAACCTGGGCTGTGTTTTTCAACCGTTTGTCGGTGACAATATTTTAAACCATCTGATAGAGTGAACTATTCTCTCATTTTGCTGTCTGAACTTATACGTCATGCCGTTCTCGAAGAATGAATTCAATTTAAAAACAAACATTAGAAATTCTTGGGTCGAGGAGAACCAGCTTCAGTGCTCAGTTGGTGAAACCTCCTAACTGGCAGAATTATGCAATACCAAGCAGTCGCGAAATCGCGTGCTGCTTTTTTTTATTTTAATGGTTGTTCTCGCAGGATGAAGAGTAGCCATTGCCACGTGTTCAGAAACACGCTGTTTTTAAAAGCTAAAGTGGTATGTAATACATTGTTTTATAACATATCTTTTCCAGTAGTGTCTTTTGCTTTCATACATTTTCTACCTAGGTTTAAGAAAGAACTATCATAAAAAGGTCATCTACTTGTCTACATTATGCTAACCATCCCACATGATAAGAGTTTCATGCCGGACCACTGAATCATAGCGCTTAACTCAAAATTATGTTTACTTGCTCTGAGAACGTGTAGAATAAGTGGAACTTCAATGAAAGGGGCAAGTCACAACCTGCGTTTTGCATAGGCGGTGATGTTTCTATTTTGAAGAACTTAGATAATTGCTTTTTACCCTACATTCAATTTGAGTGAAATCTTAACGCCTTTGATTGTTCGTATTTTTCTAAAAAAAACTGTATCGTGGCAGCAACGCTCGGCAAATGCTGTGAACAAAGACGATGACCCGGGATCTTATGGCTTGTTTGCAGATCGAACGCTTAACTTGGACCGTTTACACGTTGCAAACTGAGCAGACGGCAGTCCGCCGCCTACATTTGGTGGAACGCTGCACATTGCTTTTTTTTTCAGCATGGACCTTCGTACCTTCAGTTTACCTCCGCCATCAGCTTTGTCCGAAGCAACTAATCAGACCTGCTTCCCCCGCTTCGTCGCCAGCGTCTTTTCCGGCTTGCTGCAGCAAGGCGACTCCAGCACCTTAAGCGGCACTGACGGCCACGGTCGTTAGGAGTGGTTGCTCTCGTACGAGCGCTCCAGCGTATGCAATAATTTAGAACATGCCATCAAGCTGGCTAACGTCCTACTTCACCGACGAGCAAGTTCTCGGAAGTGTTCGGCCGCCTCGCGATGCGAATACTTTGCGCCGAACACATGCCTCCACGATAGCACTCAGCGCCCCGATGAAACGTTTGACTGTTTTATAGACGTTTGCAGCCTAAGAAAGCGCATAAACCCATGGTGCCTTAGGAAATTACAATTAAGAACATCCTTAAGGGCATATCTGGCGACGCGTTCCAATAGGCCCTGACGAAGGCTCAGCAAATTGCCGTCCATGTCCTACAAGGTTGCCAAAATCACAAGGTTCTGCAGAAACAGCGGGAATCTACTGAACGTTCAGGCGTGTACGACGAGCGACTACTTGCACCCGACGTTTTCCGCCTCGCTTTCGACCCCACAGCACTGCTACAAGAGGTCAAGGCCTTCAAGCTGTACGAAGCGGGCCACCAACTCTGGCTCCTTGTGTCTGAGAGCATGCGATCCCTCAATCCCACGCTTCGAAGCGCCATCCAGAAACACATTGCCGACTCTTTGAGTCTTTGGCTTCTGTATGCTACGCAAACTGCCCTGGCCGCCAGACCTCGGCGCCACGATGCCTACGTCCCAAACCCCTCCTTCGCGTCGCTACCCGCCCCCCCCCCCCCCCCCCCCCTCAAGCCCTTAGCCGCCCGTCCTTGGCCTCCGCCGCAACGCGCCTTAATCAGGCTATGGCGAACCCAGGACAACCGCCCTGTCTGCTACGGCTTTGGATTTCCAGGCTACAACGCAAAGCTTTGCCGTCAGCGTGCGCTAAGTTTACGGGACACTTCACCCGGTACCGCTATGGCCATCTGCCTTCTGCGGCACTCATTTCGGCAGGCTCCTCGAAGGACTGCTTTTTTTTTACATGACTGTTCTTCTTATTCTGCACGCGGTCGCTTCTCCCCGTCGCTGTTCTCTCTCCACAATGCGCCGTCGCTCTCCTACTGGCCTGAAGAAAGGCAAACATCGGGTTTCCGAGGGGAGAACTGGGCTCACTTGGTACTCTCCAAGTCCGCCGGCTTCCCCAGACAACGGTCTTGAAGTGCTTGTCAATGGCGCCGCCGTTCTACTGCTTATGAACACGTCCGATTCTGTGCCTGTTCCTAGTGGCGCAGTTTGCGAAATACTGCGCAAAGTCACACCTGTCTAGCACTTTTCCCTCTGTGCTGCCAGTTCACAATGCATGTGTCTTCCGGCAGCCTTCACATCTCGCCTCATTATGATGAATGTTTTGTGTGTCGCCGAGCTTCTCGTGTTCTCGAGCTGTTCTGAGTTTCTGTCCCATGGCTGTTACTTATTTATTCTTCACCACTCTCTTAATGACTGTGTCCGTGGCAGCACTGAACTGTCTCACTTCTGTGCAGCGTCTGCGTGTGACTCCCCTCACAGCTCAGGTAAAATTCTGGTGCCTAGATGTACGGACAACCCTGCCTTCTGTAAAGCCTTCGTATCTCACTGTCTATGTCTACTTTTCTTATTCGACTTTTCCTCTAGGTTTTCCTACTATTCTCACTGGCTCTAGTGCCATTTAGGTATCAAACCCTTGTTTTTGTCCTTCGGCGCTTGTCGGTGCCAAACGACTGAAATATGTATCACTTTATAACGTTTCACACATGACGTTTCTGATCAGCGTGCCCATCTTCAGGTTGATGCCATTGATTCGCTTCTTTCTTCGCCCTTCCAAGGTTTCGATGCTGCTTTTTTTAGTTCTGTTCGAACAGCTCGTTGCATTCCTGCAGCCTTTCTTTTCCTCCTTCAACTTCTAAAGGCATCACCGGATTGCATATTCATTCTTCTCGGTCCTTGCATTGAATCCGGTACGCGCCCGCCTTGGTGCCTGCACCAGTATCCTGCGTAAGGCACTGAACGTCAGGTCATTATGTAATAAGTGGTTTATATACTTCAGGCACTGTTAGCTAGTCTTCCCATAGCTACCATAGACCCTACACCGTTCTTCTTATGAGGTAGAAGGGCGCATCTTTTGGATTTGGTGTGCATTTTCAGCAGACTCAACAAGATTATCCGGAAATACATACACCCTATGCCATGCCTTGACTATGGCCTCGAATCCCTGCAAGGCGTTTACTGCTGCGGCTACTGGTAGGTGCCCATGTATTCTGCTTACCCGTTGAAAATCCTTTCTCTCACTCCGACGACATCTGCGATATTAATGTCGTCCCGTTTCAGGTTGACCAGTGAGCTGGCAAACTTAGAATGCATAGTGGACAGTTCTCACCGGTCTGAAGTTGCACACGTGTCTGTGGTGTGTGGACAATTTTGTCTTCATTCTTAATAACTTTTCGTCCCGCTTTGTCCTCCTGGAAGGGGTGCTGGAATGTAGACTGCCGCCAGCATTCAACTCAACCCATGAAGTGCCGCTCAGCTGCCCAGCAGCTCGCCATAAAGGGTCAAGCCGTTAACAAAAATAGCGTTTTTGCTATCCAACTAAACTCCGCGAGGTCGTTCCAAAGCCTAGACCAATTTCTACGAAAGAGCCCCAAACGCTTATCAGCCACTGATCTTATAGCCGCTTTTTCGTTGACAAGTTTGATTCCATCTTATCGCCCATGGCAGAGCTCCTTGCCTGCAACAACAACCTGTCATCCCAGACGTTTGTTTCTGAAGTGGCCTTCCCACACTGCACGACTTTCAGTTGTTGCCTCAAATCCTCCGCCATTTGGGCCCTGGCGCACCTACATAATCCAGCAGCGCGGACCACGGCGCTATTGGAGCACAATAGAAACACTGTTTTAACAAATCAGGTATTCTGTACGCCAGCCGTGCTTTGACAAAAGCTGAAAAGAAGAGTCTCTAAAGATGAAGAATTGTTTTTTGATTGTTCGAGTTATAGGCATGGTGCGACCTTACATATACAGCGGATCTTAATCTGTCGTTGCAGATTGTCAGGCACTCTACGGGTTCTCCTCCCTTAAAGATCACTCTGGCCGTCTTCCTCGTTGGACGGTGCGTTCGCAGCAATATGACATTCCAGTCATATCTGTCAGGCGCAAGCATTTGAATTCCAATTCCCTGCTCTGTTCACATTTGCCATACTACCCCGACTGTGCATCTCTCCCCTTGTCTGATTTCGCTGCGCTCGGCACTTCTGACGTGAAGTTTGACCAACGTGCGAGCCCTAGATAGTTTCGCCACTCGCTGTACTATCTCCACCTTCTACACGTTCTGCATTCCAGATTTGGTGCTTGAACCTGCCTTCAGAATGGACACGAATGCCCTCGTGTCATTTCTAGGCACACTGTTCAAACATACGTTCCTGTCTACACGCCATCCTTCAGTTCGTCCCCGCTGGTGTGTTGGACTTACAAGCGGCTTCGACTACGATACGACTGGCTGGGACTACACCGCTTCATCCGTCATTATGGCCGCTCCTCCCCAGAATGTCACTCACAAAACCCTCCTCGTCATTGTAACGCTTCGACGCAGTCCTTTCCCTGCCCCACAGGAGCAGTCAACCGCGGTGACGCCGATCTCAAGAGGCTATTTTTCATCACTCCCGCTCGAGCCGGCTGGGGTAAAATGCCAATGGACCACCTCATACCTCTACGCAGGAACCTCATCCTTGCCCTGCGCGTCTGCGCATGGCATGGTTCACTTGAAGGGCCCAGCGACTGGGGCCGACTTTTGTCTCGGACTGTACAGAAGCACTCGTTTCACGATTCCCTATTGTCCACGACTTTAGAACAGCCGTCCACTCTCCAAAAAAGAATGTGTGAGTATTTCAACTGAGCACTGAGCGATATAATAAGGAGTAATTACGCACTAGCATCTACCCAATCACCGCCATACCGCTACAGAGGAAAGCTGTGGTTCCCCAGAACCTCCCACAGCTTCCACCGAACATCGTAGTTCATGACATAATCTTCACCCTAACTACGCCCACTGCAATGCAAAGGCCTCTCGCATATCTCTCCAACTTACCCTGTAATTAACATCGTAGTTAAGCATTAAACCTGGTCCGCGTTTCTAAACCGGGACCGTCGTTTTGGTGGCCCCGAGTACAAAATAACGATGCAGAAGTAATTTGAACGAAAACATCTTCGCCGCCGCGGTGGCTCAGTGGCTATGGTGCTCGGCTGCTGTCCCGAAAGACGCGGGTTCGATCCCGGCCGCGGCGGTTGAATTTCTTTGGAGGAGAAATTCGAGGCCCGTGTACTGTGCGATGTCAGTGCACGTTAAAGAACCCCAGGTGGTCAAAATTTCCGGAGCCCTCCACTACGGCGTCTCTCATAGCCTTAGTCGCTTTGGGACGTTAAACCCAATAAACCAAACCAACCAAACCGAAAACATCTTCGACGGAGGTCCGTCTGGTTGGGTTTTTGAGATAGTTGAGAGAAAAAACTGACGCCAACCCATATTTTAATTTAGCCCAACGTTTCGGGACCAACTCGGTCCCTTCTTCAAGGGTGACTAAATTGTGCCAGCAGCAGCGGGGTGTTGCCTTCGCTCTCCCTTTGTTAGCACGTGGCGGAGTCCACTAACGTACGCAGAGGGGGGAGCGTACGCTCCCCTCTTCTCAATGAAGGTGAAATGCGACAGCCATGTGTACTTGTCGATGTCAGTGCAACCCCCCCCCCTCTCCCGCCACGTGGCCGAAATTTCCGGTTCCCTTCCCTACGGCGCCCCTTATAGCCCGAGTCACTTTGGGACGTTAATCCCCAATAAATCCTAACTAAACATTGGGTCAACGCTGAGAGATTTTGATTGTGTAGGCAGCATCCGGCCGCTCGAATCGGGACCAGATTTTTCGTTTTCTAATATTCGACTGCAGCGCTCCCACACAGAGCACAACTGCGCTCTCCTCTGTCTTCACTTCTTAGGAGCGCGCGCCAACCTGTACCATGGATGTCGATAACATGCTCCCTATCCCCTCGGTGCCTCCAAGTCCTTGCCTCTTTCTGAAGCCTCCACGTACACTGAAGAAAACATCCAGTTTGTCCCATCTTTTACAACGCAGAACCAATGTAGCCAAAGGCCTGTCTGCCTCTTGGGTTCCTTCAGCATGTCCCGGCGATTCCACGGACCAGCTTTCAAGTAATGTGCCACGGCCCGTACGAAGGTATCAGCGTGGCCTCCCCACCCCGAAGTATGTGCCGTCGCGGGCGTGCAACAGTGTACGTCGGCCTTGTCAAGCCGTGCGGTGATCCGCCTGTTGTGCGTATTACATGAGTGGGGATAACTCCTTCTTTTTTACCGGGAGGTGTTTGCAGTACAACAGTTATGCTCGGAAAACGTTGTGGAAGAAAATAACGGCTCCGGTGAACGAGGCCCACTTTAAGACCGAACGCATGGCCCGGGCAGTTTTACACGTAGAAACTTCGCAGTGTACCTTAGCCAACACCTTGTCTTAAAATACTAATGTTAGCTGCTAAAGAGGAAACTCTTATCTGTGAGTTATCTACTGGACATTTTGAATGCATTTCTATGGTTAGAAAATTTAGGCACTTGAGCACAACATAGCTCGAAGGATTCATCCTTATAATCGTAGCCTTGCCTTCAGATGCTAACATGTGAAGAGCGAAGGAAACCGAAACAATAAATATACATACCTCTCGCCTGACATGTCGGTGTACTGCAGACGTCGTAATCATCTGAAATACAAGCGCCGTCCAGAGCATAAGTAAGCTAAATGGCACCCAGCTGTGTAACAAAGCAAACTTTGTAAAGCCGGTCTCTGAACAGGTGTGTGTTCTAAACCATGTGATGAAAAGGGCTTGGTCATTCAAAGATATTATCATCACAAAGCACGCTTTATAGGCATATGCTGTCAGAAATTAACTGAGGAAGTCTTTTGTCAACAACTTTGCATACTAGTGACGGAAAAACGTGTCCCTACAATAATATAGTAACGTTTATCGCAATACGTTTCACATAAATGACAATTGCTTTACGAAGTGCAATGAGAGGTTTGAAATGGCTATTCTCTCTGATAATTAAACTGTTCAGGCGAGCAGAAGTCGTCTCTTTGTCTTTATTGCATTTACTTTAGGTCTTCATTTTCAGCGTGGTCAATAATAGCACATTATTTTTTATGCAAAACGTATTTCACGATTTCTTAAAGAGGTAATAATCACGCCTTTATTTTAGTGCTTCATCTCATCAGCCGTTTCCGCAGACGTGCTAGTCTGGGGAAAACCTGCACCAAAACAAAATTTCCCGAACTCGAATTCTTTTTGCCCAACAGTCGTGGTGTTTCTTCACTAGCGATATTCCCTCTGCAACACAATATTGAACTTCCATACAATTGACAGTTCTAGAGAACCTCTCGCACGACTGACTCTGTCAACTTACCCTTCTGTTCTTCGAATAGGTCTGCTCCTGAAGCTATTAAACTCGGCCATATTACTAAGATAAGAATCAGTAATATATTCATTGCCGGTGTTGTTGCAGTGCGATTCACAGAAGCTGTTTTCTGAAACATAAGCAACATACACAGGGGCATCAGAATAAAAAAGCGGCCCTTCTTTTGTACAACCTGGAACCGATACTTCAGCAAGCGAGAAGCAGCTAAAAAGTTTACGAAAACATGGTTAAAAGGTATACTCTTTCCAAAACGGATGGCAGAGCCCGTTTAGAAAAACATCCATACGTTTTTATGGCCTGCCATGAAGCTTACTCATATAAAAATGTATCACATTTATTTGGCGTCATCGCTATTCCTATAATTTTTTCTCAATGATGTGATGCGAAAGCGTGTTTCAGCTAATGTGATCGTAAGCCAAAAACAGAACCAAAACTTTAGCACCAGGCATTCATAATCAGATGATACATACCAGCGAATGCGTATAGCACCCTATTAATAGATGCCGCGCTACACGCACAGCTAGAAAACACAAAGGCCATTCCTTCCTCTTCACTACCACTATGACTTCATTAGTCCACGTTTGTTCCATGACCCGCACTGGCCTCTTCCAGTCTCTTAACGTTACATCTATGGTTTTCCTTTAGATAGCTCACTGCGTTGTTCTTGACTAAGACTGAACCCATTTTGCTAGCTTCCGCTTTTCTGCTACATAGTACGCGAGTGACGGTAAGATCTTTTATGCTTTATGCTTTTCACCTGAGGGATATTGGCAAACTGCAGTCCATGAGCTTAGACAACCTGAGAAATGCACTCCACCACATTTTTCTTTCTTCTAATTATTTCATTCTCATGTAACCGAAATTCCGTCACTACCTGCCCTGGGTAGGCGTATTCTCTTCCCACTTCCAGCACCTCCGTACTAATTGTGAACTGCTGTTTCTTTATTAATCTTTATTAATCTTTATTCTTTATTAAGCATATTAATTTTTAGATCCCTCTTTCTGCTCTGGCTGTCGAACTCATTGATCATGCTTTGAAGTTAATTTCCTGAGTGACTTAGCAAGGCAATATCATCAGCGAATAACGTATCACTAGGGTATTCTCAATTAACTCTTATCCCCAGTCGTTCTCAATCAACGTCTTGAATGAATCCCATGAAGAAGTGTTGAAGAGGAATGGCGAGATCCTGCCCCACACCTTTTTTTATTGGAATTTTATTCGTGACACTATGGAGCACTATGGTAGCTGTGCAACCACCTAGGTATTTTCCACTATTTTTACATGAGGCTCTTCCACGCCCCGGTGCGGCCATGCCAGCATGGCTGCTGAGATTTTGGCTGAGTAAAGTGATTTCTCATAATGCATGAAGTCTATATATAGGAGTTGGCTGTATATAGGATTGGGTTAAACCTAAGCTTCTTGAAAAATTATCGGACATGGGTGCCCTGGGAGCTTTCAGTGGCCAGCTTGCTTGCACGAGATATTTAATTAGCCCTCCGCAACACTTTGTACTTTCACAATGTAATGAATGTTTTGTTCAAAGCTGACAAATAAGCTGATGCAGTTTTTAAAAAGTCTCTCTTTGGTATAATGAATTTAGAACTTCATGCAAAATCTCCTCAGCAAGGTTTCTAATGTCGGGTTGTTTGCATGCTATTGCAGTGCAAAAACCTTGCTCACATGTTTCCAAACTTTAATCATTCCCTCTGAGAGATAGCACAGCCCTCTCAATTTTATGCTATTTGAGTGTGCACGTGTCTCCTTCTAGTAGAGCCGTGAAAAATGCTGGCATTATAAGGTGGGATTTATTTGGAGAAGCTTCTTAACGGGAGCAGGGCCGGGAACGTTGACGCCGAGCGCTTTTAAATGTGTGCACGCGACAGCGAGAGTTTTGCTCTATATTCCACTTTGACATATGAGCGAGCGGCGTGGACGGCAGCCTTTGACCACGACTATAATTTCTAGATGATTCGGATTGTTTTTTTGGAGGTGCACAGGCCTCTCCAAACTTGGTGATTCGGCGACGTTGTAGGAGGAGACGAATTACGATTCAGATGATGAAGACGAGGAAATATATTTACATGAATATACACGGGCAAAACTGAATGTTACAGAAACGAAGTCACACATGAAAATTCACCAACTGTAACTTACATGAAGCGACCTCACGCAGAGATAACACTCGAAGCCCTTCCTTATCGACCGAAGGTCTCGCTTAAAGCCTGGGTGTTGTTGAAGTACATTCTAAGCACGGAACCTCTAATTAGACTGCTATTCAATGCTTTTTCTTGCATTTTTATATGTTTTGCAAATAATAAAGTTCAGGAGGTAATGTTTCAAAGCCCACTCTAAACTTCGTTAAATAATTAACTTCTAATACAAAGTGGCCACAGCCCTTGAATGTTTCTGCAGAATCTCGAACCCATGGTTTGGTTAAAATGGAAAAGAAGCAACAAGAAAACATTCCGAACATCATCTCCCCGCGGGAGTCCTTGCCCTTCTTGCGTGACCCTCTTTCCCTTTTCATCGGCCGCCGCGGTGGCTCAGTGGTTATGGTGCTCGGCTGCTGACCCGAAAGACGCGTGTTCGATCCCAGCCGCGGTGTTTGAATTTCTTTGGAGGAGAAATTCTAGAGGCCCGTGTACTGTGCAATGTTAGTGCACGTTAAAGAACCCCAGGTGGTGGAAATTTTCGAAGCCCTCCATTACGGCGTCTCTCATAGCCTTAGTCGCTTTGGGACTTTAAACCCTATAAACCAGACCAAACCAAACCTTTTCATCGTCACGCCGGTGTGTCACTTCTGGTGACGAGTTCTTCTAACTTACGGGCGACTAATTTGCTGGTTCATCGGATGGCGAAAGCACGAAACAAGCCCCGCAAAACATCGCTGCTGGCATGAACGCCTGCAAACGAAAGGGTACTTCGCGAAACTATTCGCAGGTTCGCATGTTTCCGTGGAAGTGGTATCGGGTTCCGCTGCCGTGGTAACACCATACTGGATCGAGCGGCGCGGCCTGCCACCTACTATCCTCTGCGCGCGCCACATATGCTTTCTTGGTGCGTTGTCAGATGCCTTCAGTCAATATTGCTAGGATTCGGCCGTCTATGCAACACTGTTAAGCCGCCCATTACTTCCGCGCTTTGGAGCATGTTTGCGGAGCACACGGGGGCGTGGAGCTCCGAGAACTAGGAGCGTAGACCGGAGGTATACCTTGAGCCAAAGTAATTAAAAAGCTTGGTTTATTCGTTTATTTGGGTTTAACGTCCCAAAGCGACTCAGGATATGAGGGACGGCGTAGTGAAGGGCTCCGGAAATTTCAACTACCTGGGGTTCTTTAACGGGCACTGACATCGCACAGCACACGTGCCTCTATAATTTCGTCTTCATCGAAATTCAACCGCAGCGGCCGGGATCGAACCCGCGTCTTTCGGGCCAGCAGCCAAGCGCCGTAACCACTGAGTCACCGCGGTGGGTAAAGTAATTAGAAAGCTAAGGAGGTCTTAATTAGGCGCGACCTTTCAACCGCCAAGAACATAAACTCGAGCAGTTAGCGAAAGTACGCCTACGCCACAATTTTCATGGTACGCAGCCGCTCGCCAGCCAACATCAGTCATTTTATGTATGCAAACAACATTGCAGAACCACTGCTTGATTTGGCGTTACATGAAGCATAAAGCACGGTCTTTATTTCCAGTTCATTATCAAGCGCGATTTCGCTCTTTGGAAGCTAATAACGAGGCGTTAAATTTTTGTGGCCTACAGGAGCAGTATTCATAATGTGCATTATATTATCGCAGTGCTTATCCTTCTTTTCGGTTTCATCAAATACGCCTTTGTTGACTTTCCAGCAGGAGGAATGCCAAAAGACAAATTTTTGATCTCGACTTCAAATATTTTGGTGTAAATGCCTAATAATATCCAATGAGGCAATCAGTGCAATGTTCTCAGCCGGCTGCTTCTTTCAGGCCTCGTTGACTGGTGCTTCAAGAAAGCGTACACGTGGGCCCTTTGTGGTGAGGATCCGCAAAAAGCGTCTCTTCTCGCTGCACCGTCTCCTAGTGTCTGGCATGGCGCAGGATGAGGTGGCGGTGAGTTCTAGGCGCAAACAGGTCTCTTCAGTACATTGTATCTCTATAAAAGTGACAATGACACTCCATCAAGGTTCCGGAGGTTCAACCATCGATATCCGTTGCTGTAGTAGGATAACGAGACGCGAAAACGCTGGTTGATAGTGCTAATCTGTGCAAGATAGATAAATTAAACAGCATTAGATTTATTTATTTATTTATTTATTTATTTATTTATTTATTTATTTATTTATTTATTTATTTATTTCTTTATTTATTTATTTATTTATTTATTTATTTAATAGACTACTACAAGAAGCCTGTAGGCATTGTTGTAGGGGGGTGGTAAAAAAATGGAAACTGCGAACGGTGGTTAAGAAAGCAAAGGATCATTGCAACTAAAGCACACGAACTAACCAAAATCAAAATTTCCGCAAGAAACTACACGGTAAAAATGAAGTGCCAAGAGAAGCAAGTTGATAAGGAGGGAAAAAAAGCGAAATAAAAATACAAAGTAGAAAGCAATTTAAAGTCTTCGGTCGCTCTCTATGACTACGGGCTATCGCAAAGATACCATATTAACATACCCAAGAATTGCTCGTCACTTGCAGACACTACGGCTTCAGGCACGTTTTTCTATTCGTTAATGCTGCGAGGAAAGACGATTGGTACCCTTGTTCGGCAGGCAGCTTCGCACATTTTTCTTTCACGCTCATGTCCTTGTGATATGTAGGTAGGCGGTTTGAAGAAAATGTAGCGGTTATGGCTATATCATTTCGGTCAATTTGATTTTATTGGGAGCACCTAGCTACTGTGCGACAGGTTACAAGCGTGTCCCAGTTGAACATGTCCTTCAGTGTGGTAATCTGATACGAGCTCGTAGCAAATCGTCCTGCATTATTTTTGATCGCTTCTAACTTAGTAGAGTGGGTTAGAGTCCCAGACAGCGGCCGCATATTGCAAAATAGAGCACACATTGGGAATGTATACCACCTCTGACCTCTCACGATGCTTTCCTGTAGTTTCTTTAATGCGCGGTAGCGCATATGGCACAATTAACAAGTGAAGAAAAAAAATTAGAGTTCGAAGTGTGCGAAGCATCTTCGTTGCACGTTTCCTTTTTCTGCACTGCTGATATCCGCATGTCAGAATGCCGGCGCACCCAAACAACTGCTGTCGTCAACCGCTTCTTTTTCTTTGTCTGTGTACCGTCTCAGCCCCAGAAGCTAGCAAAGAGCACTAGCCAATAGTTGCAGAAGTTAACTAGGGATCGGTCTTTTGTAAAGCCCTAGAAACCAGCTTCACTGACAGAGCCAGCACCTTCGCCATGGGTGCCAAACCTGTTCTGAGGGCGGAAATCGGGTTCAGTGGTAGAAGCATCAGTTGTCAGAATAATGTGCCGTGCCTCTCCTGTATGCGTTCTAGTCGCGATAATTGGTCAGCGCATCTCTTCCAAGCCATTGCTTTGCAGGTGCAATACACCCTCCCGCGTTGCCGGTTGCGAAGAAAGGGTAAAACGCAGCTGCGCTCAGTGCTCTTCTCCGCTGCTATCATTTTCTTGAGGTTATCGATCCCCCGCGCAAACGAAACAGTGGTACTAGATCTTAAGGGGGCTTTCGACAACGTGAAGCATTCCAAGATTCTGGACAATCTACAGGCTACTCACTGCGGAAAGCGTACTTTTAATTGCATCAAGGCTTTCTTGCAAGATAGACAAGCGCACATCAGGATTGGCGACACGACGTCGGAGGCGATACCCATGGGCACCAGGGGGACACCTCAGGGAGCAGTCCTTTCTCCACTGCTCTTCAACGTTGCCCTCATGCACCTGCCGGAACAACTTAATGCCATAAGGGGAATCCGCCACGCTCTCTACGCGGATGACATAACCATATGGGCAACGGAGGGAAACTTGGGACAAATGGAGGAGGCCCTCCAAGAGGATGCCAGTACGGTTCAAAAGTATGCAGAAGAATGCGGACTGCGCTGTTCCCCGGACAAGTCGGAGCTCCTCGTCCTGCGAGGGAAGTGGAATACTGCATCGCTGGAAATCTCGGTCCATGATACGCCTATTCCCTAGGTGGAAACAATAGTGATTTTGGAGCTGCTCATTAACAACAAGAGTTTGAACGCAGTAGCGATCACCAAGCTCCGAACGGCGTGTGAACAAGTCATACGTATGATATCTCGGATCACAAGCAAGAAAAACGGCATGCAAGAACAGGATACCCTTAGACTAATACAGGCCTTTGTCATCTGCAGGATAGTGTACGTGGCCCCGTCCCTTCATATGAGGAAGACCGATCTAAACCACCTGGACGTTCATTCGAACGGCTTATGAGAATGCAATCGGCCTACCCATGAAAGCATCTACGGAGCGTCTGCTAAAATTAGGGGTACACAATACGGCTGATGAATTGATTAGCGCCCACCTTACAAGCCAGGTAATGCGACTGGCCACAACTACGACCGGCCGCAGGGTCTCAGAATATTTAAAAATTAGCTTTCCGCAGCAAGTGGCTGGGAGACAAGATATACCTAAAGAGTGGAAGAGCAAATTCTTTACGCGTCCGCTTCACAAAAACATGCACCCGGAGAATCATCATGCTAGACGAGTGGCCAGGAGCAAGAAAATGAACGAGTGAAATGAACAGAAGAAGGAGCCTTTTTCGTGGACGCTGCGCGCCCTGTACAAGGCAAGTCAACAATCTCAGTGTTGCACCAAATGCAAGTCGCGGACGGACTTTCAGTTCGTAACGGGGATACACAGGCTATGGAGGAAGTAGCGATAGCCCTAGCCGCAACGCACTCCCCATCGAAATACATAGTTACAGATTCCCAGGCGGCTTATAGAAACTATATGCGTGGCAGAATCACGCCGCTAGCCTGCAAAATTCTTAGTCAATGTAGGACTTCAGCTGAACGGAAGGAATTAATATGGGTAACAGGTTCAGCATTGACATCATAAATCAGCCAACGCGGGAGGGCTGGGAGGCGGCCCTGTCCAGCTCGGACCTCGAGGAACAACGAGCCCTCGTCGCCAGAGCACGGGCAGCGGCTTTTACCAACGGCGTCCCGGACTAGGGACCCGATCAGCCTTCCGTTCCACTAAGGCACTGGGGCAACAAATAAACGCTTTCATCATCATCATCACCCTCATAAGACCCGCCGCGCCACCGTGGTAAATGTGCTTTATCCACAGAGAAAAGCCGTGGGCTTCGTAATTTCAACACAAAACAAACAGAACAGCAAAACTGCTTTTCATGTACTTTTCTTATGGGCGCAGAAATTGCAATAGTATGAAGAACCAACTCGCCCAAGCGTTTTGCAATGGTCACATAGCGAGCGAAACTAGGTATTTGTCTCAGTTTCGTATTTCTCGCAAGGCGCAGCGGCGCTAGTAATTTCTTCTCAGATCCCGTTGACGAGCTGACACTTAGCGAGAACTTATAGGTTTGAAATATATCGTGGGCTATTTAAATTGCATTTTAAACATAGTTTCTATTCATAAATACACTGAAAATATGTGGAAAATATGTTCCGGGACTTTCATGCTTGCTATTCAAAATATATTCTTAAAATTTGCCGAATATACCCCACTTACAGCATACTTGGAGCAAGTTTCAAATACGTGAAAAAATATGCTTACCTCTCGTAAAAAGAGAAGGGACATCTACCGCTTCGCACCTCGACAGAGAAGTATCTTTGCAAGCCAGTTTATATACAACTTTCGCGCGTAATATTCCTGACGTACGCTGCGCTTTCAGCACCGCATGACAAGCGCAGCTGCGCGTCACGAAACATTAATATACGGCACGAGTTCTTTGCAACAGCCTTTACATGCGCATAGTTTGACCATGAGTTTTAAAAAAGTAATTCGAGAATCTATTTTTTTCCTCATTTCAAAATGGTTTGCTGGCCGACATAAGACAGAACACGAAGCAAGTGCTTCCCAATTGAAATAAATACAGATATGGTGTAATCAGGTCGAGCAATTCCTGTTTCCTGGCGGCAGTTTTGTGGACCCTTGGTCACAGCACAAATTTGCTGGAAGTTTTCACAAATTTCCCAATAAAATTGCTAAAATATTCGCTCTCAGCATTACATTGTGGAGAGTAGAATATCGGGTGTTACTTGTCATATATATCTCAGCAGTAAATACCTAACTTTGCCTGGAGATTATAAAAAGGCGTAGATAAACACGGAGAGAAGAAATAGTGGCCTGAGAGCAGGCATTCAAAGTAGTGCGCACCTTCTCACAAAATAAAAGAGAAAGAAAAGAAATGGTCTCTGCTCTGATATACGATCTCGAACTTACACTAGTTGCATATGACAAATGGGGAACTGTGGTTCACGCTGCACTACAAAAATTTAACAGGAGAAAAAAATGGAACCGAGCAATCAGCCACCTTTTTACCTTGCCTTTTTTTTTAGCCAGAAAGGGAGAAATAACGAGAAACCCAATGATACTTGGCGATTAGAAGTAACTAGCATGTAACAGTTCAGGACTGTTTCTGCCCTCCAGGACCACGAACCAGTACAGTCGCTGATTTTTGAGTTTCTAAGCTTTTTGACATGTCGCACCTTTCCGCTTGCCGCGCATATAAGTGGTGTTTCGCCTAGACATCATCGCACCTTTCGCACTGATAATGATTTTCAATGAAATAATATTTTCTAACATTTTGCTTGTAGATTGAAACTGATGGAATTTCCATTCCTCTTTACAGGCTGCAAAAACTTGTATGGCTTGCACTAAATTGCATAATGTTTTCTGCCCAGAATTCAAGGTGGAAAATAAACAAAGTGCAATAATTCAACATCAGACTTGAAAGTAGCCTTCTTTTCTACGACAAAAATATTTTTGATTGCATCAAGAGAAGCTTGGTTATGGGCCGCCGCAAGCTTGATGTCCTTTATGAAGCAGTATATTGCTGTAAAATATGGAGTCAGCTGGATTAATTTGCTTACTTATTCGCTTACATTATTTTCAAACTGTTCTTCGATGTGTACCCATCTGGGTTTCTGCCTTGTGGGACTGAAATTTCTCGCAAACAATGGTGTGGAAGCAGACACATTTATAATCATGTCGCCTACCAACAACTTCTATTGGAGAAGAACGAGAAGGATGCAGAAAATACAAAAAAAAATAAAAGCCGGCGTGTGGCCTAGTTTATACGTGGTACCTGGTGTCATAACTGTCTGCAATATCAACTTCGATAGGTGGGTGCCGCCATGTTTGTTTTATCGAAGCACTGCCTACCTCAGAAATTTGCGGCCTGTAGGCTGAACAGCGTTTAAGCTATTGTAGTGTCATCCACTCGTTTTTTTCCTGCCAAGCCCAGAAATGGTATGTAGAGGTTCGCCTCGGGTTCATCCTCCTGTGTAAAATACCAGGCGCCTGCAAGAGCGAACCGAGAGCTCTCGACAATGGTTCAAAGGAATGAATGATCAGCATCGGGAATGATCAGATCAGTTCACGTGCGTAGTTCTTGTCGGCGGTCGTCTGTAGAGCAAGCGTGGCACTTGTTGCATGCTGGAGAAGTAGAAGCGAAATGTGTTGACACTATAAAACCGGTGCGAGTGATCGATTATATGCGGTTTCGAGGAATGCGGTTTCTCAGTAACGCTCTCATGCGTGCTCGGCCATATTAGGTGTGACAGATCTTTCGAGGCAGCCAGCCCTTTCGTGATTTGAATATTCGATGACAACACCGATCGACGTGACCGAAAGGAATCCATGTCTGTTCGTGGCAATGTTTGTGTGCGGCGATGAAAACGAAATACTACCCCCGCTGCCGTTCGTGCCTGTTCATACTACCAACGATCCAAACCAAATCGCTCAAATCAATGCGCATTCTCATCAGCTTCGCTCCCGCGCTTACTTACTAGTCCACAAATGCCGAAAAGTGTTTAATTACGCGCACTGATTGGTTGGTAGATTATTGCAACGCTATTATAAGAGGCCGAATGTGCCTTATATTCAGAATTCCGAGCTCGGTTGGGGAGGGGCACTGCTCAAGTCACAACGTATGTTGCATTCCTGGCAAAGTTATGCATCGTGTTATTGAGTGGACTTATTTACAATGCATTCTATGTCATTTATGTGAAACGATTTATTACAGTGCGTAGGAGAGCTTTTCGTTCCGTACATGCCGTGTGTTCAAACTTCTTTCGTTGTCGTCGCTGCGTTTTTGCTCACTTTGCAGCTGGGTAAAAAGTTCGCGCCGCCGTTTCCACCCATCCCCTGTTGTGTAAACACAGTTGTTACCGTACTAATAGCGTTTCGTTTTTTTGTTGTGGAGATGGCAATGTCTACTCGCACCCGACATTCGGGAACATGAGGGGTTTCCGCACGAAGTTGTGGCAAAATTTGTGAAGTCCCTACGTCATGTACTGCTTTCTTCGAACTATCCAAAAGCCCAGTCTCGTGAAATTGCACGTACAGTAGTTAGGCCAGGTGCCATGCTTCCAGCTGCGCCGGAAATTAAGCATCGATAGTGGGTTTCTTAAAATCGTCATTTCATTCGCAAAGTGCGTTTAACATATGCGCAAGTTTGTTGCAGGCACAAGTCATTACTGTTCACCAACGACGTTCTTTGCCAATATAACTTGAGGTTGGCGGGGAAGTGGTGAAGATGTAGACATTGCAGAAACGCTGAGATCTCGGCATGACATGGTGCGCGTATTTACTAGCGGCGTTTTTCTGTTTTACTTTCCTGTTTTCTTTGACTATTACGGCAGTTCGCGAAAACACAGCTGTCTAGAGGGCACTCACAATGCGTACAACATTTCACTCTTTGTTGTACAGGTGACAACACTCACTCGGCCGCTGGCTAAGCAGCCGAACTTTGCTCCGAGCCGAGACTAACAGTCCAGGCAAGAATGGCAAGAGTGGGGTGTCGTGCAGCGCAAGTGTTTGCGAGTATTTCTCCCTCTCTTGCCGGCTCCTCATAAAATGGAGTGTATTGAAGGTTTCATGAGAATAGATAGACGCGAGAGAAGGTAAAAAAAAAACTGTACGTTTCTGAACACATTGCCGCGATTAGTGTTTGCTCCATACTTTCGTATTCAAATAACTTTTGCGTGATATGAAGAGATTCGATCTTTTGCCAAAGCATAGTCCTGAAATATTTCCGTGGAATAGCGAACTGTAATAGCGAAATGCAAATATTATTTTAAATGTGTAAATGCAATTACGCTATTTCTTATTTTGTCTGTTTTATTTACTTATGATGTACATAAGCTGGCAGTTTCTTTGTTTGCATTTCAACCTATTATATCTTTTTGTCTCTTGCAAATATGTTTGTACATACATGGTTTAAATGCATTGTCTATAATTTGACTGTTATGATCTGTTTGTATGTACTTTTTACACATGTTTTCAAACCCTTTAAATAGTCGCCTCTGCTGTCAAGGGTGGGATGGCCTCGTCAGGCGGAAAACCGCCTTTAGCCTACTCACCCAAGACAGAATTTTTTGTAAATTTTGTCCCAAATAAAAAACTTACTAGTACTACTAATCAAGCCAAAAAGAGGGTAACTTCTATAGCTGTACTGTATAAGCAGTCAAACGCAATCTTGCCCAGCCCTCGTACCTGCGGCTTTCGGGTATACCACTGCGATGAACAGCAGCTGCTGTACCAGTCTGCCCCTTCCCTGTGCAATCGCTGTAAACTGTGGCTGCCTATTTTGGTGCATATACTACCTTAGCCCCCAAAAGATATGAACTGAAAGGCACTAGCATAAACTTTTTACGGTTTTTATGGACACCTGGGTTATCATGGTCATGTAGCCATGGTACGATGTAACCTTCATGATGTTCACAGAAACGGCTGCCTTCATAACCTCGCCACGCATGTCAAGTAGCATGGACGCGACCTATAGCTTCTGAAGGTGTGGCGTTGGCAGGGTAGGCAATAACATCACACCTAATGAAGCCACTGGCCAGTGATTATAGCCTCTTCCCTTCAAGAGCGTCGTTAGACGGAGTGGAACATGTCTTCCTCCAAACACCGATTAACGTATACCTTCCCCCCTAGCTAAACGATCTCTAGCAGCCGTCTACAGCCAAAGCGTTCTAAACAGTTAGGGAAGCCGGCTGCGGTCACAATACGTAAAATTTTGGTGGGTGCATCCTTTGTTGTTCGCACGATTTCCTTATAATGGGTGATGCTTTACGTAAGTCTGAACCGCTTTTTAATAATAATAATAATAATAATAATAATAATAATAATAATAATAATAATAATAATAATAATAATAATAATAATTTTATTTCTGCCTCAAAAAGTGACAGAAGAGCTGCAGAAAAAGCTGTCATAGACAGCTTGACTGAGCCGCAGCCCCCTATACCGGGCACCAGGCAGCAGTGACAGGCGACGAGAAAAAAAAAATAACAAAAAACAAAAGAGAACAATTCAGAGAAAAACACATTATTAACACCAAGAAAAATCTTACCTCTAGTTTGTACATGTGTGCAATTTACATGGTAATCCAAACATCATTGCATAAGTTAAGCATCTTTTAGCAGTACAACAAAAGCACAATGAATCAAACAATACAAAATTATATAAAACAAAAAACACCACTTAGTGCAGTTTAAAGAAAAAAAATCTTTTTGTAACACAGTCTATGTATAAGCAACGCAGCTCACGATGAGTACAGGTAAACAAGTTAAAATTGGCAGATTTGTATGCGTTTAAAAGAGAAGGAAGTGTATATTGCAGGCGCTGTTTACCAGTATTTATGCGTGGTGTAGGCACCAACCAGGTTTCAGGCTCTCTAAAAGGGTAACTCGCTTCTTTTTCTTTCAGATTTGCCAGACGTCGAATATGACTTATGTTATTTTTGGTTTCTAGTTTAAAACGAACACTCAGTCGATATTGATATAAATCAAAGATTTTGATTATGCCAGTTTCACGAAAGAACGCTTTGCTGGGTGCTCCATAGTCCGCATTAAAGACGTAGCGAAGAAACTTTTTTTGCAGAACATGAATTTTTTGTAATGAGGAATACGTTGCAGTGCCCCGTACAAGCTGGCAGTAGTTAATGTGGGCACAGAACAGTGTGTTATATAGAAGTAGTTTAATGGATTTAGGAAGAATGTATCTAATGCAGCCAATCGTGCCTGTTACCCTGGCTAACTGCCGGACAACATGATTTGCGTGATATTCCCAAGACATGTGCGAAGAAAATTCTACACCTAGGCATTTGAAGTGATCAACAATTTCTATTTCTCTAGAGTTAAAGTTAATACTATCGTGTGGAGGGATCGGTTTGTTTTTTGGTCGAAATATTACAGCTTTAGTCTTTTTTTCATTCACGCGCATATAGTTTCATTGGGACCATCTTTCCAGTGTGATCATTGTCGTGTTGCACATCTGTATCAGGTCATGAATGTTACTTCCGGAGAAAAAAATGCTAGTATCATCGGCATATATGATGAACCTGACATTTGGGTTAATGTTCACAATATCATTAAGGTAAATGTTGAAAAGTAGGGGCCCAAGTATGCTTCCCTGTGGGACACCAGAATAAATTGGTTTTATTTCTGAATATGTATTATCTATGTTGACAGTTTGTTTCCTTTTTGACAAGTATGATTTTATAAGTTTATGATTTTATGATTTATATATCTGCTGGAATAGCAGATATCTAGAAAGCCAGTTATTCATGGCCGGTTGCATTGATTCGCTGCGCAACAATTGATTCTACAATTGATTGTATAAAGCCGAAGAGCCCCCATCGTAGTTTAATTGGCAGACCAGCGTACACGACATGCCTTGACCGTTGGGACCGGTTTTTTGTCTAATAAACTGCCTGTCTCGAAAAATCAAACACGGTTAACTATCCACGGTCATGAAAGCCACCATTAAAAAAATATTACCCTCGATCCCATCATCTTGTCCATGAGTGTTTAGTACGTCATACCTGCATTGTAAGAACCTCCATCGTACCTAATATTGCAAAATGAAATTCGCCACGTGCAGGTATTTCACTCCATTTGCTTTTAGTATTAATAAACCTTTCAATGTAAGTATTTCGACTAGAGGACAAACACCAAAGAGAAAAAAAAGAAGAACTCTTCATTTCGCTTTCTGGTCTTTAATTTTGTGTTGCACGTATTTTCACTGCTAGCCACACGCATGACCTGTACTACTAAGCGTTATGTAAGAACTTCGTTATTTTCAATTTATTTTCACAGCGGTAAATATTATCAACTAGAAGCAACGGATGCTTTTCAACATTTGTCACACCCTGTTAAGCAAGGAGGGTCAAAAATAAGCAGGCAGAGGTATTACTCTGTGAATTATTAAGGCCATAGCCTTAAATGGCGCATCAGTCGCAATCCGGCGTTCACCAACCGTCGACGAGAAACTCCAAGAAAACCCACGTAACCTCATGACATCGTCGGTAATGGGTGCATCATCAGGAATGGAATAAAAATTGAAATACCTCCGAAGTGGACATTGAAACCAGGCCTCGAATATTGAGTGTTGCGTAACCATGGCTTCAGAACCGTAATTGACGTCATCAGACCGGAGGTGAAGTTGGCTAAATTTGAATTTATATATTGGCTTGTTTCAAGCGACGCATTTTACCGATGTACGCCTCTATCGAATTATCTTTCCTGTAGGCATTGACTGGAAACGCATTTCAGACATTATTGCTTATACTGACTAGTACTAGCTAGTCAACAAATATTGTTAACTGGTAGCCCACAATGATGTCAGAACTTTCGCATTCACAGCATTTAAGGTGCCTTAAGTGCCCTGTAATTTTTAAAATAAACATGAACGCAGGCTACCGCCGCTTACGTATTAAGCTTGTGTGGAAACGCTCTTTGCGCCGCAGGAATCAGATAGCACCGAACTAAAAAAAAAATGTGTGACTCTCAGGGGGCAAAGGACAATGCAGAGCGGCCATACTCAATCTGTGAAGAAGCTAGAAATAGCGCATCTTGGTCAAAATGCATGTTCTAATAAATTTAGGCTCTTAAATTAGTGAGCTTGGTTGGTTGGTTTATGAGGTTTAACGTCCCAAAGCGACTAAGGCTATGAGAGACGCCGTAGTGGAGGGCTCCGGAAATTTCGACCACCTGGGGTTCTTTAACGTGCACTGACATCGCACAGTACACGGGCCTCTAGAATTTCTCCTCCAAAGAAATTCTAGCCGCCGCGGCCGGGATCGAACCCGCGTCTTTCGGGTCAGCAGCCGAGCACCATAACCGCTGAGCCACCGCGGCGGCCAATTAGTGAGCTTTCTTAAGATGGTAACAAAATCTTTGCCTATATGTGGAATCCACCTGGCTCATTACTGACGTTGGAAGAAATGCGAAAGAGCGACTCATTTTCAAACAATACCAGAAAAAAAAAAAGCAGCGTGCTATTCAATGTCTGCTTTGCCTTTAAACACGAAATCATAACTCTACTTTAAACCCCATATTACAAAACTGAACGTTATGAAATCGCCAGCCGATTGCCTTTTCTAGAGCGCACCCTTTTCACAGTATTGCAGATGTCGCCTCATTCAAACGCCTTCATAGTGGTGAAACTGGCGGGGTATTTCGTCGCGTTCTTTCCCATATCTCTGCCTGACGTGTTTAAGCAGCCGAATACGTTATAAGGCGATTCCAATCACCATCTAAGTAGATAAAAAAGTTAAGCAAACACAGTTTTTTAAACCCTACGCAGGCAACTGAAAGCATACGATGGTTAAAGGACCCGATGTAGGCTCCGATATGTCTTGGTGTTTTAAAACTCTGCAGTTGGTTAATATCATGTGTCTCCAATGGTAAAATGAAACTACGAAACTCTATAACGAAACTCTGCTATACACGGTCGGAAATGAATGAAGATTATTAAAGGCCACCTCCTTTTCTAAACAAAGGTTAGGATCGTGAAAGCATGCCTCCGTTAGCGGGCTCATCACTAATGATCGTTTAGTGGTAATTTTTAATACATTCCTCGCGTGTCAGTCTGAATGCGTCAGGTGGTCGGGGGTTTCGAGCAAACTAGCAGCATTTGGTTAGCTTTCTTGTAATTTCTAATCAATTATCATTCGTCAATAATTGATTACATGAGAGATTTTCCAATAATAAACAGCACAATTATAAAAATTAATTATGCACTCCGCGATATTTGCGACTGTTGGCTTTTTTGGTAGGCATGTCAAAAACAGCCCTACATTCACGTACCCGCGTCGTCTTGACTTAAGATACACAACTAGAAAATAATCTGAACTATCCCAAACGACCCGAATGTTTCCATTTTCTCTTCATGCATTTTATTTTCATTATAGAGATCACCAGCTATGGATGCTGCCATAAACATCCGTTTCTTTTTTTTTTCTTGCGATAGAGCAGAAGCATCTCATCAAATATTTAATTCGCCAGGAAGGAATAAATGTAAATTTCTAACCCAGAGGAATCGAAAACCTACAAATCGCTCACTAGCATACACCCAGGCGTGAATAAGCCTGCATAGGAAAGATATATAGGTGTCTGAGAAACAGCACAGTTGAAGAAATAGTGGTCCAGGCCCGCATCTCTACCCAGGCACCACTGCCGCTCCGCAATAGTAGGTCTATCTACTAAGCAAAAAAGGAAGGCTGTCAAATTGCAGAGCCTACACACACAATGATCAACAACTCGAAATGAGAATCGTATTGGTCTCGTATTTAAAGTAATGTGTCGGCTTAGAGAAGAAACTGAGGTAGTAATAGTAAGAATAATTTTTTTTTCTGAAAAAAACAGCACACCTATTAAACACACCTCAACAAGTCCTCATGTTTGTAAAAAAAACCATGGTTTGCTTATCCTTCCAATCAACCAGAGTTCCCTACTTTTATCTTCGTAGTAGGAGGTAAAGGAATGCATAGATAATTATACCTATGTGTATAGAGCATTCAGTGTGGTAGAGGTAAAATGACATGCTGAGAAAAGTTTCTTTCATAGATGGATATCTATTTCGAGTCGACGTTCTGTACTGAGCTTGACCTTTTCCAAGACTGAGCTTACATGTCTCTTACTTCTGTTCTTAAGGTCCTGGCTTCTGGGCACGCCCGACACTTAAGCAAAACAACAAGCAGTGAGAGGGCCAGAAAAAGTGACTGCGGGGTGGGGCGGGGGGGGGGGGGGGGGAGGCACCACAACGCGCGAAGAAAGGAAAAAAAAACAAAGTAAGTGGAAGAATAATCCCTGTCTTCGCCATACGCGGAGGCGGCGGGTAAAGTGCATAGCAGCAGACGCCGGCGGAATAGCAGAACAAATAATAATTTAAGATGGATGCCATGGCTCGCATGACTATTTCTTTCTCTACGTCATGCGAGAGCATGCAATGCGTCTTATATTCTTTTCTCTTTTGCCGTTAGTGTGCCGTCTGTCTCTATGGACCTTATCCGCCGCCGCGCGCGCGTGTATATGTGTGCGTGTGTTTGTGTGAGCGCGCGCGTGTTTGTGTGTGTGCGTGCGTGTGCGTGGGTTGGTTGGTTGCTTGGTAGGTTGGTTATTCGGGTTTAACGTCCCAAAGCAACTCAGGCTATGAGGGACGCCGTAGTGGAGGGCTCCGGAAATTTCGACGACCTGGGGTTCTTCAACGTGCACTGACATCGCATAGCACACGGGCCTCTAGAATTTCACCTCCATCGAAATTCGGCTGCCGTGGCCGGGATCGAACCCGCGTCTTTCGGGTCAGCAGCCGAGCTCCGTAACCACTGAGCCACCGCGGCGGGAAAATGTGGGTTGCGTGTGTTTGTGTGTGTGTGTGTGTGTGTGTGTGTGCGTGTGTGTGTGTGTGTGTGTGTTTGTGTGTGTGGTGTGTGCGTGCGTGCGTGTGTCTGTGTGTGTGCGTGCGTGTGTGTGTGTGTGTGTGTTTGCATGTGCGCGTGTGTGTGTGTGTGTGTGTGTGTGTGTGTGTGTGTGTGTGTGTGTGTGTGTGTGTGTGTGTGTGTGTGTGTGTGTGTGTGTTTGCATGCGCGTGTGTTTGTGTGTGTGTGTGTTTTAATCAAGTGCCGCATTCTGTAGCATGCCCATACACTCTCTCTCCTGCAAAAAATTTCATTTATGAAAGACTGAAAATTTTGAACCCAAACAGTAAAAAGACATTTTGAGCTTTTAAAGCACGCCTTCAGGCCTGGCCAATCAAATAATAAGATATTTCATTAAGGATTTTGATTAAAGAAGATGTCAGCGCTAGTAAACTAACCACTCCTACGGTCTCCCTATTTAAATTTCTTTGTCGGTTCACACTCACATATAGATGGAGTTCGAAAGCGTATACACGCTTTTCGTTTTACATTAACAGAGTTTTAAAATAAGCTTTTCAGGGCCCTTTTCTCTACAACATAAGCTTAGCGAAAGTAACTAGCGCCTGCAACAGGGACACAGGAGGAGAGAGACGCGCACGGGGCTAACTGAAATTTTACTTATGAACAAAGCTTATAAAAAGGCAGCCGGAAAGGGTAGAAAAATGTAGACTCTCCGTTATCGCCGGGAATATTTCTACTCGCGCCATAAATTAGGCAGCAGCGCGGCAAATGCCTTGTCCATTCCACATGCCTATTCTCGGGCGATTGTTTGGCTGTACTAACGTTTCTCTAATGGCGTTCAAGTGCCTTTCCTTGGACAAATTTTATCGTTTTTATTTCATTCGCTTTCTGTAAGGCTTAACGCTTTTTCTCTCCCTCTTAGCCTTGTGTTTTTTGTTTTTGCGTAGTTTCGCCCGTTTGAAAGGTTTCGCTCCTAACTTAGGTTTTGCGCCCTCCTTCTTAATCTTTTCACTTAATAACGCAATTACACTGATTCTCTGCAATCGATCAGCAATTGACATTTTTCGAGCACTTAGTACTGCTTCTTTTTAGGCCTAGTTCCGAAATGAAACTGCGGTTGTTAGGGCTCGGGTGTCTCGTTCCTCCTGTGCCCTGGTTCCACATGCCGTTTTCTTTCTGTATCCAATACTATCTGGCCCGATACCTTGCTCTGTCAATCCTAACGTAAGCATTTTGATTAATACTGCGTGAGGAAATAAGTGTTTAGAATGTAATCGCTTTTGTATTCATAACCCACCAATATCTTCTCACAAAACTAAAATGCGTGTTTATCAAAGTTCACTCGTGGTATTTCGTAGTTCTGCAGCATTGGGGCCAGAAAACGTGAATCTGGTACGGCCTCTGTCACCATATGGCACATCACATCGGCACTGCTGCACAGAAGGAGGTCGGCCTGGCGTGTTATTCGACAATGTTAGAGCGGTGTTCAAAGGACAATTCGTGCGCGTTGTCACACCAGTTCACGACTGGCTGAGAAAGTTATGCTCTCACACGTCGAACTGCGGTATGAAAATGACTAAAAGTAGCGCTAAAATGTAACAGTGAGGTAGTACGATGGCTGAAACTTCTTTATGGGATATCAAAATAAATAGTAAGTAAACATCGCTTACAGAAATTGTGGTAATTAGCCTGGGATTAATCCTTAGGTAGCGAGTCAGACATGTTGTCATAGTCCATTGAGGCGCATTCGTTCAACAAGGTTAAATGGAGAACTTGTGCGTATTTTGTTGTAGCACGTAGCCTAGCATGCGTACTGACATATGCTAATGAGCGTACACGATTAAAAACCTGTACTAATCAAGAAAAAGAAGAATATAACCCTTTACTCTACATGTCATATCCTTAAGGCGAACCTGAAATGTCCTGCTCATTTTGAAGCATCTTCTTTGTGGTCTGCTATATCGTTTTACTAGTACTTCTCGGTTGCAAATACGTACAGTTCCTGTCAAAAGTGTACATCCGAAGGGGCTTCGCTTCTAAGCTGTTTAGCGGGGCTCCCCTAGCATATCTGGAAGTACAAAGCTTGGGAGAATTGAGGACGCAACGCCATTCTCCTTTCGTGAGGTTACGCTCCCTGAGGATGCATAACGAGGCATGCAGCAGACCTCACAAGTAAATGGCTTGGGCCGCATATTTTGACGAGGTGTGTACATGTTATCTCATATTCCTAGCGGTTTCTGATGAGTGTTAAACGGTACTCCGGTAAAGGCGGCCTGTTGGAGAAAAGAAACAGTTTTTGCAGAAATTAAAAAAAGGAATAGGATTTGACGCCACTTATGTGCACCAATTATTTACTTCAGTGCGAGTACAATATTGCATCATAGTGCACCGAAGCACGGCTGAAAGAAGTGCGGTGGTCCCAAAGTGGTCCAAGTGCGCGAGCGAGAGGCAAACAACTTCTTCCTCTCCGAACGCATGCTTACTTTGTCGTCAATAAATGCATATTTTTTTTTACGTAGGGTGTCTCGGAGGTTATGTGATGGGTTTGGTGTGTTATGGAGCGATGTATGAGTGTGGACGCCCTGGGTGTATTCGTGGCGTCCGAGTGAGCAGATGTGTAGCTAGGAAGTGTGGCAGGGCTATGTGTGTCCTGAAGGAGAAGGATGTGGGGCGTGGGAAGTGTGGGGAGGAGGAGTTGGAGGGGTGCGCGCTTGGCCCGGAAGCGGCGGCAGTTCCACTGCAGAATTGATAAGGAATTAGATGGTAGCGCCGCCATACTGGAGCTTTGGTGGGTTGAGGGTAGGTGGGTTGGATGGGGAATTCTGTGGGGTAGGTGGGCGGGATTGATGCGGCGGATTGAGGTGTAGCGAGGGAAGGGCCTGCTCTATTGTTTGGAGGCGGGCGTCGTACTGTGCAAGGCTCATCTCTAGGGTGTGCACCATGCGCGTAAATGCCGCTTCAATTTGTTCCTCGGAGCGTTGGAAGAGGTGGTCGATAAGGTGATTGAATTTTGCCTGTAGACGCGCGTCCATCTCAGCGAGTTTAGGGTCCAGGCGGGCCTCGAGGGATGTAAGGTCGGTCGGAGTAACGGGTGGGGGCTCTGTTGTCCGTTTTTTCTTGGCTGGTGGTGAGGGTGGGGATTGGGAGACGGACTCCTCCATGTTTTCTGTTGATGTTTGAGGTAGCAGGCTCATCACTTATGATCGTGGGTGCTAATTTTTAATACATTCCTCACGTGTCAGTCTGAATGCCTCAGGAGGTCGTGGGTTCTGAGCAAACTAGCGACATTTGGTTATCTTCCTTGTAATTTCTAATCAATTATCAATCGTCAATAATTGATTACACCACAACTTTTTCAATAATGAACAGCCCAATTATAAAAATTAAAAGTGCGCTCCGCGATCTTTGCTACTGTTGGCTTTTTTACTGAGGATGTCAAAGAGAGCCCTACATATGCCTACCCGTGTCGTCTCGACTTAAGATACACAACTAGAAAATATTCTGAACTATCCCAAACGACTCGAATATTTGCATTATCTCTTCGTGCATTTTATTTTCATTATAAACACAACCAGCTATGGATGCCGCCACAAATATCCGTTTATTTTTTTTCTTGCGATAGGGCAGAAGCATCTTATCAAATATTTAATTCGCCATGAAGGAATAAATGTAAATTGTACCCCGCACATCCACCAAGTGTACAGGTGCGTCTTGGAAGCACAGGTCGGAGGCCGTTGATGAAAGACGCGTCACGGCAGGCACACACCCAGGAGTCACACCCAAACCAGCACAGCACTTCGTTCTCCTCTTCGTCCCACCGCGTGAACGGCTGCCGGTCGTTCCCATTACAAAATCTCTAACCCAGAGAAATCGAAAACCTACAAATTGCTCACTAGCATACACCCAAGCATGCACAAGCCTGCATTGAAAAGATATATAGTTGTGTGAGAAACAGCTCAGTTGAAGAAATAGTGGTCCAGACCCGCATATCTACCCAGGCACCACTGCCGCTCCGCAATAGTAGGTTTATCTATTAAGCAACAAAGGAAGGCTGTCAAATTGCAGAGCCTACACACACATTGATCAACAACTCGAAATGAGAATCGTATTAGTCTCGTATTTAAGGTAATGTGTTTTGGAGGTATTTTTTCAATACAAGCAGCAGGTATAAAACCCTTTCTCATTTATTTCCTAGCGTCATTAAATATTCAGTAAAATTCGAAATCGTAACACTTGGATTGCGACCACGTGGATTCCTGTTATCAAAGAATATCACAAGACGGCTTATATACATGGTCTGTTCTGAAAGTAGAAGGACTCATTTTTTTAAACAAAATTTATTCAAGAGAATAGTACAAGCGATTACAATTTTTCAAGGTAGCACCCTTGCGCACCTACACGCTGCTGCCAATGAGTTTTACAGTTTTCGTACGCCTCCAGGAACGCCTGGACCGGAATGCTGTTTAGCTCCCTCGTCACGGCCTGTTGAACCACCTCTACCGATCCGTGATGTTTCCCCTCGATCGTCGATTTTATTCTCGGTAATAGAAAAACGTATGGCGGGGCCATGTCGAGGCTATAGGGGGGCTGAGGCAGCGTTGCTGCCTTGTGCTGGGCAAAAAATCGGGGTCCTCATTCACATGATGAAGAAGATCCTACCAGTTGGCCTTTTCCTCCTCTGACAACACTCCCGGCACGAACTTCGCTCACGCTTTCCTCATGGATAAGTTTTCTGTCACGATCTCAAAAACCTGGGTTTGAGGAATGCTCAAGTCATCAGCAATCATTCTGATACTCATTCTACGTTCACTGTTAAGTAAATGTTTCACTCGCTACACATTTTCGTCGGCCTTGCTTGTCGAAGGGCGTCTGGAGCGGTCGTCTTCCTCCACTCTTTCCTTACCTTCTCGGAAAAGCTTGTGCCACTCAAAAAACACCTGATCTACCCATGGAAGCGTCACTGTAGGCCTCCTTAATCATGTACGTAAGTCTCTTTGCCCGTTTTACCAAGATTTACTCAAAATTTGATCGCGTATCGCTGATCCAGTAAACGCTCGACGATTCTGCGTGACGAGACGTTTCGACAGGGGTTCACAGTACAAGCGACCTCCTCTCTTCAACGGCCGAGAGCTGACTGCCGATTTTCCCCAGCATTCCCAATACCCCCCTTTGACGATCCTGCACGCGCAGAACACCTCTCGTCCGCCCGTTCGCCCAGGAAAAAACCAGTCCTACTACTTTCAGAACAGACCCTGCATAATAAAACAGTGAGGCTCTAAAATCATTTCCAGTAGATTCACGCTATGGCAATTTTTACTACATTAATCAGCCTTTCCTCAGCATTAGCTTTTTCATTAGCAGTCATGAAGCAATGACTCTAAAGTGTTATCTATTCAAAAAAAATTACCGACGATTACGTTACTTCCTAATGCGAAATTTGAGCGCAGCAAATAAGCTGTTTCATCTTTTCGATAGATTGAGGCAAAGAAATCGAGCAACACATGTATGCTCAAGTAACACTTGTTGCTGGGCTAGTTGGTGCATTTTTCTTCGTACAAAAGCTAGCGCAAAACACGACACACACAAGAAAGGTAGACAGGACAACGCGCTACTGACAACTGATCCTTTATTGGAAAGAAACACGTAATATATAGGCACATGCCGTCATTGCCGTCATATATAGGCACAGCAAACGTCATTGTGACGTTTGCTGCAGCTGATAGGTGAGTTGACGGTGTGCCTATATATTACGTGTTTCTTTCCAATAAAGGATCAGTTGTCAGTAGCGCGTTGTCCTGTCTACCTTTCTTGTGTGTGTCGTGTTTTGCGCTAGCTTTTGTACGAAGAAAAACACATGTATGCGCTATCACAGAATTTTTTTTTTTATTTTTCACACGTATTCGCAATTTCGGCTAGGGCGGTGCACATATACAGATCCGCCGCCACCGATCTGGCTCTCTGATTGCCACCGCACAGGGGTTGCATTGGAGGAGGAGCGAAGAAAGGAATTAAGTTCGAGCCGGCGCTTTGACAACCGGAGACTCGCAGGAAGAGGGGGGAGGGGGGCGGCGTGTACACCCAGCGGCAAACGATGGGGGCAGAAGCGCGCGCAGCAAGCGGACAACACGATAAAGGGAGGAGGGAAGAGATAGCAGCGACTGACTGATGCCGCTGACGCCGATAGCGCTGGGGGGATGAAAGGGGGGCGGAGCTGGTTACGAGGCCGACGACAACGCCGACGCCGACGACGGCGCGAGACCCAGGAACGGACGCCAAAGAGCTGCGCTCTAAAACATGATTTTAGCGACCAGCTGCCCGCATGGTTTAAGTAATGTTAGTGCTTCACTACTTCAGTGGCAGCGTGAAATGATCAAGGGTTCATTGCCCTGTCAGCTGTACGCTGCTGTCAGCTGCCAGCTGTACGACTCTATACTCCGTTCCATACATAGCAGTCAACGCTGCCAAAGGTACGAAAGTAGTCCGCTTCAAAAAACAAGCAAAATGTATCCGTCCGCCTCGCGTCGCGGCTGAGTGGTACGAACCGCGCGCCTGTCTGTTCATTTTATAAGGGGCCAAGGTTCGACTCCCGGCTTGGCTGGTTTATTATTTATTTTTATTTTTTAATAGATTCGGTTTATTTTGGTTTGGTTTATAGGGTATAACGTCCCAAAGCTACTAAGGCTATGAGAGACGCCGTAGCGAAGGGCTCCGGAAATTTCGACCACCTGGTGTTCTTTAACGTGCACTGACATCGCACAGTACAAAGATTCATTAGGTAGAAACTCGAAACTGTCAAACTCTAATACCTACTATGAAAAACACAGCGCTGTTTACTTGTTTCTAAATGAAAAGGCAGGCGTGGCGTTGAGTGCAAAGTTGTCATATTTAACACTCAGGGAGCTAGATATTGTCACCTTGCTAGGTCGTTTTTGCGGTGATCTTATTCCAGTAGAGAGACCTTCTTTCTTTAACCTCGCAACTGTCCGAGGGCTCACCCCGGTCATCTCGCTCACATATTCGCGAACTTCACGCACAGTCTTCTCCGGGAAGCGCTTCCTTACGCTAGAGTAAACGTTGACAATCACCTGCTTGCAGTCTTTCGAAATTTTCGGAGACTTCAGCTTGGAGAATAGGTGAACAGGAGATGTTTTTGAAGCCGCAGTGGGCGAAGAAAACAAGCGAGTAGGAGATAGCGGTGCCATTTTCGCAGACTCAGAAACCGAAAGACGAAAGCAGACGACATCGCCGGCCGGCCTAGCTGCGAAAACCTTATACAGGAGGAGCCGGAAAAAAACACAGTAAATTAAGTTACTCTGTTTTGAAGAACATAAAAGAAAAAAGCAATCTTTTTGCAAAATAAAACACTTGTATTATTATACTACAATATCGACCAACATTTAATTTAATTTTAAGTTCATTACTCTTTTCACTTTCGACGCACTACATTACGAAGCGGTCGAGGAGCGCGAACAGGCGCCGCAGCCTTCGCTGCGTTGACTGCTATGTATGAAACGGAGTATAAACTGAATTGCAGTGCTAGAGCCATTTTCATGATATTAGAGGGTTGCCAAAATTGGTGTCCGAAGCCTATCAAAGCAACTACTGAAGCGCTGTCTGCAATCAATTTAGGCACAGAAATGCACCAACTTACAATTAGTTCCACCAGAAACACTTAGTTTCATTCAACGAGTGCGTTATGTTACCTAATACGCTAGTAATCGCGAAAAGTGTGATCATGAATCGCGCACAATTGATCCTACCAATGTTAATGTGGATTGTTTTGTACAGGCGTTAGTGTGTTCTGTGTAGAGGCGTTTTTTTTTCAGGCAGGCTGAACATGGAGCACTCCAGATGTGATGGCGGTGCATTCTCATAAGAGGCACATGCATATGAAGGGGTAGCTAGCGAAAATGGCTCATGCTGTGAACCCGCAGGGCCTGTTAATTGCTCCGCATATTAAAGTACTGTATGCTAAGCCCCAGTATCTGTAAGCGTTTTCTGAGCCAGTGTCCATCTGCATATAAAGTTCCGACAAAAACATTTTCCCTAATCTTCTATCATTACTTCAGGACCTTCACTTAGACTAGTTTCGGAAGGTCGGTCATTTTATTTCTGTCACCTGAACATTAAAAATGTCTGTAGCAGTTAGCAGTAAGTTTGCCCGTGCTACAGCTAAATCTTATTAACAATATTGAACTTTGGCTGGGGCTGCGTCTTACTGTGGAATTTTAAAAGAGACCTACTGCCCGGAGAAGAAAAACGTTCCCGAAATATAAACATATCTTTTCAACGAAGAATTATCTATAATAGCCACAAGCACAAGTTTCCTGCGCAAAAGTTGGGCCCAGGCAACCAGACCATACTGGAAGGAATCTCCACCATCAATAACGGCTTTACGGTGCACTTCCAATGCAGTTGATGTCTTCAAAGCACAGATATGGTTACTATCATGCCATGGATAAAGCAGTCCTGCAGACAGAAAGACAGTAAACGGCTTCGGGAAAAGATTTTTTTTGCTTAATTTCTCACGTAATGAGCTGAACAAGTCGGTGGACAGCAAACGCAAAAATCGTGCTCTGTGGTCTCTGGAAGACAGTAGGCTGCTCATTATTTTGAGCTTACCGAGAAGCTTAGAGGTCACGACCACAAGGCTTATGGGCACAAACAAAGAAGGGACCGGGCACAGGCGCAAACTTCTATTAAACGCTTCATTTGGAGCCCATTAGGTTATAAAGAAGCATGTGGACTACCCACTAATCCGAACCCTCATACTTCTAAGGCATTAAGTACGTACGACAGTTTCGAACAACGCAAATGCGCGGATACAAACATTCCATGTCTGTCTCGTCGAATGGCATCTAATGAAGGAAGCCAACTGGCCGAGATGCTGAGCATGAACCAACAAACGCTTAAAAGCTTTGCGTCATTTCCCTCTTGAAGCAAGGATCGGGGCTTTGCTTTACAACGAAAAGCCACGTAGACAAACAGGCCTCAAAGAGCAGAGACCCGCCGACATGGAACTTGATATTAGTGTTTGACAGGACAGCGTGTGTCCCAAAGACAAGCAGGGAAGCCTGGCGGCGGCACTGGGAATAGAAGCCCTGTGGGGTCGGCGGTATAGGCTTCGATCGAGCTCTATATATGAGACGGCGCCTCATAAATAACGCTTACAGCATGGTGCAAAGTCTGGAACAGGGTAAAGACTTCCGTGATTGATGCTATTTTCCAAGCCACCCTGTTGCACTCAGCAGCCGTACAAAGGCTGCTCCTTCGACGGCGTGAACAGAACCACATAACGCCTTGCCTCAGCGGCGGCAAAAGTTCTTTAAAAAGCGCAAAAATATCGGGAAATTTCAACAAGGTGCAAAAAAATTGGAAATCTTTGTTGGTTTCTGAAGCTTGTTCTATGTATTTTTAGCAAGAACATGATACATATTTTTGTTAAGTGTAATTCCCAAAAATTAACACCTGAAAAAATACTCCCACAATTTATTGCAGAAGTTCTTATCGGTGAAAAAATTTTTCTACTACTACATAAATAACTGAATGCGTAAAGCTGCAGCAATATTTCAGAACGTTTATGCACGCTATACATAGCAAGTGAACACAATGAGGCATTTGTCACTGCCTGCGAGATATAACGTCGTAAAGCTGAACCGTGGCAACGACAGGCGCTATACTGGATTCCTCACGCAAGTTTCCTTGAACTCAGTATATGCCGATACTCTACAGTCCACAGATTATTTTGTACTTCACCGCCTTCAGAATGTGGTAGCAATGAAGATCAAAGGCGAAACACGTGCTCAGTAGCCAAACGCCCATAACTGCTTGCAACAGTTACCTTGAAAATCTTATGTTTCACTCTCCGTGTGAAGTAAACAATTAATCGCTATATAACCTCAAATATAGCTCGACATGATATTACCTCTATACAGTATGCCTTGCAATTAGCAATATCAATAGTATGTAGCTGTTTTAAATGATCTTTCCCATGACATGGGCTTGACTTTCAAGGTGTACGACACAGTAGCATGTACTCACTGCAAAAAAAAAAGTGATGTTTTCTTCTTTTTCAAGGATGTGTGAAGACAAGCAGCTTTGATTAAACATCTACTTAAATAGAACGCATACTCACGACGTCAAGCGCAAGGCGTCACTTGTAATATCACAGACTTTTCAGTGGCTCAAAGCTTTCACCAGTTGGTGCCAGTATTTACGGACGTACTGTTAGGGTCCCCAATCCATCTATATTGGGCTAAGCGACTAGCGGAATGCAAGAGTAAGCACCATATGACCAAACAGCCTCTGCAGACCAGTGAAAAAAGTGATCATTTTTGAAAATAAGCTAGAATAAGGCAGAATTGTGCTTCCCTAATGAACGAAAAAGATGAATGGACTTAGGCCTAGAAGTGCTTATCTGGGTATTTCATGCGCCGAAACCGAGAAAACGCACGAAGGAAGCTCATTGCTGCATTGTGCTTCAATATTTTTGTCAGAACAAATGCTTAAAATGTGATAGATGTTATCAGGTAGTAGGAGGAGTTAATATTCGATTGTCATTGACGCCTCGTCGCTAGGTTTATCTACGGAAGCCAGTGGAGTTGTATTGAAAATTGTGGCTTAGTCGGCAACTGTGAGATCACACCGCTGGGCAGAACATCATCTATATGCGGTAACTGAACTGGTGGAGCACTGGACGAGAAATTTAGAGCACCCCGGCGCAATGTGATTGTTTCTATTCTACTTTCTTTTCAATTCTTTTTTAAGCGACAAAATAAATAGTATTAATACCCAATTTATTCCGCCCGATAGTACATAAAAAAGAAAAACATGCCCATATACTTCCCGGTTTGGGTGACGTCTTCCTTCACATGTATACCATAACAAACCCGTCACTTCCCTTTCTCTTGTGTGCTCAGTACCTTAACGAGGGCCTCGGTTCCGCCAGTCTTAATGCCATAGGTAGGAAAGAGGGTTCTCGCACAGCTTCCACCCTCTTTATTCGATCACGTTCCACGTGATGCTGGCAGTAATAAAGGACATACGCCCACCGTTGTGACAAGGGTGGCGCTGAAGAACACTCCCAAGGTTAGGTTACCCCATAGAGTTTGTTACTATTACCTAGAGGGAAAGCTGACAACCCGTCTATAGGAGGTTGCATGGAGGCCCCTCGTGGCCACTTCAGCCACCATCGGCGCTCAAAGCATCATGGGGCGGGGAGCTACCGACTCCAGAACTACAACTTCTGGCCAAAAAATAATAGAAAAATAAAGCTGTTAGATAACTACGAATGTCATAACATTCAATAGCCTGCCTGTAGATTGCAACAAAGGAGCAGAAAGGCATGTAAATGCAAAGTTTGCCCAAAATATGAGAAGGCTAGCTTTCCTATTGGCCAAGTAATGAACACTACAAAAGCTAATATTTCGTAATTAACAGGCGCATTTTGTAAAAGTAAATATGTTTTCAAAAAAAATGTTGTTGCTTAGATACTTTAAGAGGTTTTTTAATGGCATTTCGGAAAAGTGAAACCTTTTATTGGCGTCGTGTGTCTATGCGTTTTCACTACTATGGTTTTTGCACACTGCGGTCGCGCGAAAGTCGTCTGCGCACACACGAACGTTTTCGAAATGAAACGTCTTAGTAGTACCACTCTGTGTTCCCGAAAAACTACGACTGTCCCACAACAAGCAGCTCACCGCCCCATGATGCTTTGAGCGTCCATGGTGGCTGAAGGACAGCGCCGCCAGCTTTCCCTCTAGGTAAATAGTAAGAAACTCTATGGGTTACCCCGACATAAATACCCTGAAAAGCAGAAGATTGTTCTACCGCAACCGTAGCTCAGTTGGCACAGAACCGGAAGCGAAATTAGGAGGCCGTGGGTTGGAACCCTACCGGTGCAATGTTATTGCGTTTTGTTCTGATTTCTAAGAAATTTTTTCTTTGCACTGAAATAATTATACTAGTAATATCGGGCCGCCGCGGTGGCTCCATGTTTATGCCGCTCGGCTGCTGACCCGAAAGACTCGGAGCGATCACGGCTGCGGAGTCGGATTTCGATGGTGGCGAAATTCTAGAGGCCCGTGTGCTGCGATGTCAGTGCACGTTAAAGAACCCCAGGTGGTCGAAAATTAGGGAGCAAGCGCTGAACACTACATGCTGCGCACGCTAGTCATCCTGACATGCTGCGCAGCTTCGGTGAAGGCTTTGCAATTTAACTTTGTCCAGCATCGGACTGGAACTTGAAATTTAACTTAGTCTCAACTTATAGAAGAGCCCTGAAAAACTTTTGAACACGCTCTAGTTTACCGGAATTACTGTGAACATGCTCTAACTGAATCGTGCGACAAATAGAATAGCTGGAAAATCTATTCGCTATCAGGAAAATTCAAATATTTGCACACCATATGGGCATGATATTGCTCGAATAGGGCTCTTCATGCCTATTATTAAGCAATTTCTTTTGCCGCTCTCCGGACTGATATCAAACAACTGAAAGGCAAAAAAATGTTCAGTGCCATGCTTGAAGCCTAATATTGCGATAAAAAAATAGCGTACTGGGAGGGGAAGACAGCTTCTCCCCTAATACAGGGTGTTTGACCTAAGATCATACGATTTTTTAAAAAGAGGCTTTTGAGTTAGAACTGCGCTTTTTTCAGCTTAGAATTTGAGCGGTATAGCACAACACAATACAACTAAACGTGCTAACTAGAAGGCTCGCTAACATAGAATAGTTAACTTTTTAATTATTTCTATTAGGCTCCTTTATTATTGAGAGAGGTGTAGTCCACCGGAAGTAATATCTATATAAGTTTTTAGAATTTCGAACGCCGTTACCATCGGCACTCTGGACAACAAATTTTCGTGATTTCTTCAAGTTGCGTGTACTGGAGAAGTTGCCTTGTGTGCAAGCTTCTCGAAAGCACATGCATTTTGGCGCGATAAAGCCAGAATTTGTTGGGCCACAGCGCCCAGGGAAATCGCGTTTTCAAAATTCTATACAGAGGTAGGGTGGGCTACACGCCTATAAATAATTAAGGAGCCTAACAGTGATAGTTAAAAAGTTAACTATTGAATATCAGTAAACCAACCTGTTAGACAGCACGTCTTCGCTGTATTCTGAGGTAGTACTACACCACTTTCACTGGAATGTCAGAAAAAGTGCGCTTCAAACTAAAAAATCCTAACTTTAAAATTTGTGTAAAGCCACACAAGCCACAGTTGTGCAATTGTTTAAGTATAGGTGAAACAGCCTTTATATTCGTTAGCAAGTTTAATAAACTTTCCCAATGTAGGAAGGTGTTCCGTTCCATTTCCAATGAAAACATTTGCAATGTGAAAGTTGTCTGTTCTCCGGAAGACATTGAACAAGTCCTACGACTTGTCCTCAAAGTTCGCTATTGAGCCTGAGATGCAGCCATCTGATCTACTGGCAACGGTAAGGCGCGTTTTCTGTTGACCCGATGAGCAAGACATCGGTAGATGAGTATCCGTTGGAGTGAATATTGGGCTGCGCTCGAGAACACCTGAAAAGGAAAACCTGAAAATAGATTGACACTCAGGTACTTAGAGGATAACTCTGGTTCTGCTAACCGCGGAAAAAGAGGGGTTTCCCCTGTACTTTCCAAGATCAGCGCTGTGTTTGTCCCGTCGCCTTCTCCTTGTCTCGTGCCGTTACATTGCTACTCTTGATACCATGTCTGACCAACTCGCCCACCAGTTCATATTGTAGGGTCCGCTCGCGGGCCAATTCAAATCCCGCGCCGCTCACCGCGGGTAGCCTCGAACCTTTCCTCCCGAGTGGTGGGGCAGGAGGAACCAGGCTACGCGAGGTAGCCTTCTTAAGGCGCGACCGCCAAGGCTCGCTCTCTTTTTCTGGACACCGGCTCTCCCGACACCTGCCCTGCCCGAGGTCCACCTGACCCCCGCTGTCCAACGACTCCCGACCCCCTGCAATGTGAGATAAAACCTTTTTGTACAAAGACCTGCCTCGGGTCACTGCCTGTGCGTCCCCGCGCAGAGGAATCGCCCACAATGTTGAACAAGGTACGGGTGAAATTCCATAGTTATGCGGATGGAAAAAGCTATTGCTCACAGAATCCCATTTAGTACTGCACAGTACAATTTTCCGGAGAATGAATGAATGAATGAATGAATGAATGAATGAATGAATGAATGAATGAATGAATGAATGAATGAATGAATGAATGAATGAATGAATGAATGAATGAATGAATGAAACTTTTATTGGCCCACAGAGAAGGAGCCCCCAGATCCCCGGTCTCGGCAAGCAGGCCTGGGACGCGGGTACCAATGATCCTAAGATCATTGGACGAGTTAATTTACATTGTTGCTTGACGGCCACGGCCGCCTGGCGGGTGACTTGCTGCTTGATGGCAGGGTTCTCGCTCCGCAGAAAAACTTCCTAGGCTTCTCTACTGTTAATTTTTATATACTGGTGCCCGGGGAATCGGCCCATTGCCAAATTATGCGATCAAGAGTGTCGCTTTGTACGCAATTCATCCATTTCGCGTCGTTTTCATCCCCTGTCTGTGTCACGTCGACCCACTCTGGGCACATGTAATTCCCGGCTTGTAACCTCCTCCAGGTATACGCCTCATTGTTAGGGAGACCAATCCGGAGAGTCAGGTTATTACCTCAACTCTTTTCCAGCACTGATCCTCCTTCGCTCATGGTCGCAGCCACGGTGACACTGCTGAGAAAGCTATCATAACAAAAAATTATATGAAACTCCTCATATAAAGCGGTAAATTTTTTTTGTGGTAAATGATCTATTCATAACCCTTTAAAATTTCAAGCAGGACAGATTATGACGGAGGCCAAGTCACCGAAAACAAGCAGCATAGGGGACTTTTTTTCAAATTTAATGATTAATTGGAGATTAACAGCTTAATTATATAATCTCTTAAAGATAATTGATAAGGAATCAGAACAGCATGCTGTCAGTGGCAACCGCATCCATCACCACCGAATTTCACGTCCAATGCTTTACTAACTTTGCTACGGCGACGGCTATCCAATCTGCTTTCGGGGATATTTATGTGTAGATGTACCGAACTTTGATAGTGTTGACCCGTGCCACCCTCCTCCATAGCGGCGGACGTAATGCGTTCTGTTCGACCGATGATCGAACGCTGAGGGCATAAGCTGTGCGAGAAGCCTCTTATGCTACTACCTATGACATCGAGACTGTCAAAATAGAGGCCGTGGTTGACTATTCAGCAGACAAGAAAAGAGAGAAAGAGGGGTTCGTTATGACATACATAATGGACGCCAACAGCCACGAAAACCAAGGAGCATATTTTTTTTCCTTTTTCAATTTTTGGTGACTAATAGGAGATTAACAGTGTAATTATTTTTCGCTTAAAGATGATTGATATGAAAGTGGAAGAAAAACAACCACATTCCGCCGGTGGAGTCTGAACCCACGAGCTCTGAATTTCTGCGTCCGTGCTCGACCAACTGAGCTACGGCAACGTGTAACGTAGACACAGCGCGAAAACGGCGTCAGGGAAGGGAAAACAGGACGCAAACAGCGCTGTTCCTCTTTTCGTGGTGTCGTTTTTGCGCTGTGACCACGTTGCACTGAACAGCAAACTCGCCCGTACTTCCACCCTCGTCTGTGACGACGGCTGTCCAATCTTCTGCTTTCGGGGGTATTTGCATTTAGTGCCATCGAAAATTGAGATTGTTCACCAGTGCCAACCTCGTCCAAAGTGGCAGACGTAATACATCCTGTATTACCGCGAGCGCCACATAAGAACGTGATCGAACGGCCAGGGTGGAAGATGTGCAAGAACCCTTGTTCTCCTGCTTTGTTATGAATTAGCTTTAAGTGATAAAATAATTACGCTATTAATCGCCAATTAATCACCACAAATAAAAATATATAAGAAACATCCCCTATGCACCTTGGTTGCAGTGAATGTTAGCTTCCGTCTTGTATGTCATAACGAGCCCCTCTTTTTTTCTTTCCTTGCCTGCTGAATAGTTAAGCAGGGCCTTGATTCTGGCACTCTTGGTGCCTTATGTAGCATAAACGCGTTCTCGCACAACTTCCGACTTCACCGTTAATCACGTTAATGCGTGGCACTCGCGGTAACACGGTACGTACTGCATCCGCCCCTATGGACGTGAGTGGCACTGGTGAACACTCTGAAAGGTCGGTATCAATACACATAAATACCCCTCAAAGCAGATTGCATGGAGGCGAAACGCAAAAGGCACCCGTGTGCTGCACGATGACAGCGGACGTTAAAGATCCCCAGGGGTCCAAAGTATTCCGGAGACCTCCACTAGGCGAACGAGCGGCTCCTTCTCCGCCTTCTCAGAAATACATTGCTGTGCCCGGCCGCCCTAAATCATTTTACCCCTCCTTTAGCGGCAGCTGTCCGCACTGTAGTGCAGTGTCTTATGACGCCTATCACATGGCGTGGGCCTTCCCCTCCAACCCGACTATTCCGCCCATCCCCAACCCAAACCGCGAGGACTGGGAGACGATCCTAATCGGCTGCCACGACTTACATGCCCAACAAGCCTAAGTCGGGCGCGCCCGGGCGGCGGCCACCGCAACTGGGGTCCCAATCTAGGGATCTCCACCTAGTGCTTGTTAGGATCGGTCCTTTACGGGCTGATCAATGCATACCTCATCTCCTTTCCTAATAAATGTTTTCACCACCACTACCACCTACGGCACTTTTTTATTTCACTCCTTCCTTTATCCCTTCCCTTACGGTGTGGTTCGGCTGTCCGCCGAGATATATGTGAGACAGTTATTGCGTCATTTCCTTTCCTCAAAACCAAAACCAGCCGTCGGCGTAGCTCAGTTGATGGAGCACCGGATGCCAGACTTAGAGGTCCTTAGCTGAGATCCCAGCAGCGGGATGTGGCTGTGTTTTTTTTTGTTCTTTTTGAAGCGGAAGCTTCACTACGCAACCTCGAGCTTCGATCGCTGGCTGCCTAGTTTTCACCTTCAGCTGAGTTAGAACTCAAACCACGAAAAATAGAAAAATTACAGAGAATGTTTACCACATTCGAATCGGATCGAATCATGGATTTTTGTTCCGTAGAAGACGACGGTGAGCAGGCAGTACCGCGGTACGGAGCAGATGGAACTTGATGAAGACGACGTTCTCCAGTGCACAGCCCGAGAGTGTGGTGTAGTTTAACACGAGGCGTACCTGTTGAAAGTCACTGCTTTGTCATCAGTGCTCCAGGTCTTACCCGTATAAGAGCTTGGAATAACACTGTAAAATGGGAAGTTCAGCGAAGAGACCGATGGGAACGTTTTGAAGTACTACGGGACTTAATCTAGAAACGTCGCGGGCCATTGTGTCCTTGCGCCGCGGAATGCCCTAACGACATTTCGATCCCCTGCAAATGTACTCCAGAAGAACATAAATCATTTCATGACGTGGAACTTTAAACTGCACGCACTAAAAATTAAGATTATTTTAATCGCGACTGCTGGTATTTTTTTTTCACTCCGTAATATTTCTTTATTATTCCCACAAAAACATATGCATGTCTGCAGATCAAATTAGGTCGCTTGCCTATTGTCCCCTCAGAACAACACCTTTCTCACGATTATTTGCTATGTGTGTAGGAGAATACTCTGTAAAAGTATCGCTTATTTTTGCTCTCTTTGTTAACTCTTTTCTTAAAACAAAAGAATGTTTAGACACTTCCAACAAACAAATGAAAAAACTGTGATACCGAAAACATTCTAGCACGCATGTTCATACTACTGTGGCTGAGCGTGTTCTTTGCCTCATCAATACTCATACTCATCAATCTCAGTCACTGTTTTTACTTTTAGTGGCGCACAGCACCATCAAGTAAATTTTTGTTCATTTTATCTCCAATGTTGCTTTATCTATAAATTCCAAAATAAGCATGTATATTTAAGATGTAACCATGAGAGTAGAAATTTGACAAAGGCAGTAAGGTCGGACTTGAATGCATTGACACAATTTTTTGCAAAAATTACTGGTTTAAACTTCATGTTAAAATTTGCAACTCAAGAGCTTCTGCAAACACGATATCTAACATATCTAATAGGATTATCGATGCAGCGCAAACGACGAAGATTAGAAGAGACAGACTCAACGCTGTTCCCCATTTTCAGCCAGTGTGAAGTATTGACCGACAGAAAGCTTGAGATTACTAGAGAAATCATAGAAGCCTATGAAATTCAATAACGCCAAAACCAATGCGCAAGCACCGCACCAATTGCTCTGTGTGAAAAAGAAATACGTTTTCTGAACCACCTATAAAGAAATGCTCACAGCTTGCCATGTGCCCCTGTTCCCTCGTGCAGAGTTCCATGCCTTTTATGTAATTTTATGTGTGCGTTTTCTTCCTGTCTTGAGACTGTCCGCCACTGTATTTAAACAGAGGCCGAGCCCCAATAAACTCTAGCTGTAAGGTCAGCGTTGTGTCTGTATCCCTTCTCTTCCTCATCATTTGTGCTGCACCGATAATGTCTAACCAACATGCCCAAGCGTCTACCTGGTCTAATAGCTGCAGCTGCAAATACAGCACTCATATTTATTTCCAGAGCAAGCGTGAAGTCCCTTTTTTGCAGCCCCTGCTTCTACGTAGCGAATGACTATTGTTAATGCTTCGCTCTTTGTGGAGAAAAAACAAAATTTTATACCGAACGCTTTTATTAGCTGAATTATAGCAGGAAGGGAAGGTACCACAATCAAATGAAATCGAATTTATTGGTTTGGTTGGTTTGGTTTATGGGGTTTAACGTCCCAAAGCGACTAAGGCTATGAGAGACGCCGTAGTGGAGGGCTCCGGAAATTTCGACCACCTGGGGTTCTTTAACGTGCACTGACATCGCACAGTACACGGGCCTCTAGAATTTCTCCTCCAAAGAAATTCGGCCGCCGCGACCGGGATCGAACCCGCGTCTTTCGGGTCAGCAGCCGAGCACCTTAACCGCTGAGCCACCGCGGCGGCTCGAATTTATTGATTACACATAAAGGGTAACATACACAGTAATGTAGAGAGTACTGTCATATAGTCATTGGATTGCGCCGGTACTCCAAGCAGCTAACATGCATAAAAATACATTGAAAACACAACGCTCACAAGTTCTACATGGAATATTAGGATACTTGATTAATAAAGATTAAACAAAAGAATGCAAAAGAACAAAGGATCTAAAAATTGTTATGTTTCAAAACTAAGAATTTTTAGTAATCTTTTGAAGCCTTATAGAAAGGGCTGACTTCATCCTGCAGTGGCCATGATGGGAGGAGGCTGTCTTCATTCTTCTAAGCACGGGTCAGCAGGCCGTCGTAACAGTAGCTGTTTAAAGGCGGGTGCGGTCGATATCCTGTAGCAGCAGTCAGCAGAGATTTGCCGCCGCTGAAAGAGACCATACCACAGGAACACCTTATGAACTTCTCGCCACAAGACAGTCACTCCATTGTGCGAGCCTCCGGAGTGTGTGATGGTTCCCGTCTAGAAGGCAAAATTGTATTTTCTGAAAACTAAACTACCTTTCACCTTTCTTGACGTTAGAGCCCTTTTATAGACATCCACAAGGTGCAGTACAGTAATCGGCCTACCCCCGACCGCGCCAGTCTAAAAACCAGAATTTGAAACACAGAACAAACATGCGACTACAAAGTCGTCGATTTATGTTTGTTTACTTCCTAGTCTTTCGAGCATGGCATGGTTAGAAATAATATGCAGAAAGATGGTCACTTAAGTATGAAATAAGCCACTGATGGCAAGTTAGGCCAGAGGCACGGAACACAATTTGCTAGCCCCAGGAACTCAGTCAGTCGACTACCCTGCTCCAAAAGTGTCGCTGGGCCACTTTTCCACACCAACGTCCTTTTCGGATAAGTGTCCAAGAGGTGCTAAAGAGCGTCTCTGGATCGAGACAATCTCTGAGAGACCATCAAGTATCCTTATTTTCGGCAAACTAAAACAAAATGGTAGCAAGCACAGATCAGAGATGTACACGTACGAGAACCGTTTGTACTCCTTAAAATCAGCTAAATACCAAGTAATTGATTCTTGAATTTTGTTTCAGTAACCGACTGCAGGAATGTTACTGGCTGTTCCACAAGCAGTTAGCCGTACAAGCATTGAAATCTGCCCTAGACTATTGCACCGCAATTTCTGATACCACTGTCTGAAAGTGAAGCTCCGATATCAGATATGACGGTAAATATATCAACTCGCGGCAAAGAGCCAGAGGTAATGCTTACAAAAGATCTGCGTATTTTAGTTTGCAAATTAAATACAAAGCGAAATTAAATCTATAACAAACACGCATCGAAAATCTCATTCAATGCCAAATGAACAGAACTCATTCAATGTTTTGTCTGATTGCAACATCGCTCATATTGTGATTGAGCAATAGTAGTTGAGATACCACTGCTAAAAAGAATTTTAAAAATTATTCCAGTATTTAAAAATTACCTTCGGATCAAATACCTCAGCGTTAAAAGTGTTAATCAATACTTCCCTCCTTGATCTTAGGTAATGTAAACTCTCTTAGTGGGGAGAACAGCGATAAAATGAAGGTATTATTTTGTGATAAAAAATTTATTTTACTGTAATGTAAATGCCCCCAAACTGAGATTTGAAGAATTTTTTATGGTACAGGTAAAAAGTGGTTATAAATATATTACTGTAAGGATTGCGCTGTGACCGCTTTAGCCTGAACTGCCCCTTTTTATGTAAGCATCAAAGATTGCTCCTACTTTCCTCTGATCGTCGTGAAAAACGACGACTTCTCCGAAGTTCCTTATCCTCTAGTCTCGGACTGGCGGTAGCCCATTGTACACCTAGAAATTTTGGGAAAGAGCCTTTTTTTTCAAAGGCAAGTTGTTTATGAACGCAATCTTTTCGTATACCTTAAAGAGACCCCGAAATAATTATTATCGTGATATTGGAGTGCAACAGATCTGTAAAGATGATCTTTCTCAGTATTCGAGTCAAACTGAAAAGCTGTGCGTGGCCATTTATTTTCCAATTATTTTATTAAATCGGTATTCGCAGTGGCTCCCAGCTGATAATTGCGATACCGCACCGCACATACTTGACCGTTCCTATCCCAATAACTTCTCACTGGGCGTGCCCAGGCGACGTGGGCGGGATGGGCATACTTCATTCGCCATAAGATTGTCGCGCAAAAGATGGCGTCTAGAGAAGACGACAGTACGAGCTCTCCTACTGCCGTCTTTTCTATGTGTCGTCTTACGCAGAAAACTCATGGCGAATGAAGAATATTGCTAACTATTCCGACAGTAACTCTTACTTAAGGTATGGAGATATGTGGGGCGCGATGGGGTGCAGTTCCGGTCTGTTTTCTTTATTTTTTTATACTCGGTGTTTATGAACTTAAGGGGGGGGGGGGGGGGGAAGAGGTGCATAGTTTTAATCTCCGATATTTTGGGTGTTAATGAAGCTAGCTTAAACATTTTTGCGGTGCGTTCAGGAGTGATGAAATAGCGATCGCTCGTGCCTTTTTTCTAATCTAAGTATACAGGGTGTTTCACCTAAGACTTTCTGCAATTTTTAAAAATAAGCTGTTTGAATTAGAAGCGCGCTTTTTCTGGCATAGCATTGTCAGTGGTGTAGTACATCATAATTCAACTAAGACGTGCTAACTAGCAGGCTTGTTAACCAATATTTAATAGTTAACTTTTAAACTATTACCACTCGGCTCCTTAATTATTGAGAGGCATGCAGCCCACCGTAAGTAATGTCCGTATCCGTTTTTAGAATTTCGAGAACGCGATTATCCTCGGCGCTGTGCCCCAACAAATTTCGCCTACATCCCGCCAAAATGCATGCGGTTTGAGAAGCTTGCAGGCAAAGCAACCTCTCCAGTAAACCTAACTCGTCGAAACAGCCAAAATTTGTTAGGCCACAGCGCCGAGGATAATCGCGTTCTCGAAATTCTAAAAACGGATATGGACATTACTTACGGTGGGCTACATGCCTCTCAATAATTAAGAAGCCCAACGGTAATAGTTTAAAAGTTAATTATTAAATATTGGTTAACAAGCCTGCTAGTTAGCACGACTTAGCTGCATTATGATGTAGTACTACACCACTGACAATGCTATGCCAGAAGAAGCGCGCATCTAATTCAAATAGCTTATTTTTAAAAAATGCAGAAAGTCTTAGGTGAAACACCCTGTATATGATTTCATTGTCCCTTTAAAATTACACCGGAACAATTAATATATTCGTATATCTACCCACTACAAGCTTGCGGTTTCTGTGCCAGCCTTAACTACCCGGTTCAAGCGCGGAGCAACCTTTAAACGCAAGATTTTGTTACGCATTGGACATAAGACAGGGTGTCGAACCGGCTTTTTTTCGGGTTCGGTTCGGGTTCGGGTTCACGCCTTTCGGGTTCAGTTCCGGGTTCAGCTCCAGAGGGCCATTCCGTTCCGGTTCGAACCGGTTCGGACCGTCCCGAACCGGTTCAAACGGGTTCAAACGGGTTCAGGAGAAAAAAAAATTAGAGCGCAAATGAGTTTCAGTCAACCCTGCTATGAGTTTTTATTTTTTCTGGCACATCGGTATACAAAATAAAAAAATCGCAAAGCTTTGTTTACGAGAACATAAAACTGTGCTAGTTGGTAAGAGTTCATGCTTATGCAGCGGAGTAAACAGGACACAAGGAAGACTGGAGACAACACAGGCGCTGACTAACAACTGGTTATTACATTCTCGGAGAAGTGTATGAAGGCGCAGGCCACAGTGAACAATCCAAAAAACAGAAGAACGAAGATTAAAACTAAAAAACCATACTGCGCATGCACATCATAGTCGAGTCATGACGACTTTTTCAACAACTATATTCCATAGTAGACGGCACTCCTCTATCTCCTGGATCTCACACAGATGCCACGAAAGCCTGACTCCTTATCTACGAAATTGATGGATGGTGAAGCAACACGCTCATCTCCTTCCTTCCTGATCATAAAGGCCTCCACCATGTCCCTACAATTTCGATCAGGGTGATTAAACATGAGATGTCTTTTTGAGTGGGGAAGCAGTGGGCATTTGTTCGAATAATGACAGATGGGTGAAAAAAGCAGCGGTGTCGTACAACTTGGCTTTGCTTTGCCGCGAGTGCCACAATTGCTTCCCTCAGTAAAGAAGACGAGTGTCCTGTTTAATAACCCTGTTTACATATGTAGGGAGTTGGTCGAGGCCTTTATGATTAGGAAGGAAGCAGATGAGTGTGTTGCTTCATCATCTGTCTATTTTGTAGATAAGGAGTCAGGTTTTCTTGGCAATTGTGTGAGGTTCAGGAGATAGGAGAGTGCCGTCTACTATGGAAGATAGTCTTCGAATTTCGTTGAAAAAGACATCGTGACTCGACTGTGATGTGCATGCGCAGTATGGTTTTTAAGTTTTAACCTTTGTTCTTTTGTTTTTTGGGGTTGTTCCCTGTGTCCTCCGCCTTTATATACTTTTCCCAGAAAAAATAACCAGTTGTTAGACAGCGCTCGTGTCGTCTCCCGTCTTCCTTTTGCCGTGTTTAGTGCGTTACTTAAGCATGAATAAATTGCTTAATGCGAGATGTTCTCATTTTGTCCATTTTATTTTATTGTCCGCAGCAAAAGGATGAATTTACGGCAACAACCGCAAAATGAAATGAACTCGAAATTAATGAAAATCGGCTATGTATACGAGGTGCAAGGCGAAAAGCCGGTGGATTTTGCATCTACAAAGCCCTCCTGCTTGAGCAGTTTGGGAGGCCCCGTCGCGCGAGTAATAGGTTTCCCCTGAAGCTTGAGTCAGTTGGGACCTTATTGTTCGCAGTGTACTTACAGGGCCCCAAAATTGCCGCCGCACGCGCCCTGCACGTTCCCGCGCACTAATGAGAAACGAAACTGTCATGTAGTGGCACCTACATAGACAGAGACCTTTCCGTCGCCCCGAAACCGACCTGCCAGTCCCCCCCTCCTTCACTATAGCATGGTAAAAAATGTGCGAGAGTCCCTCCACCACCCATCCGCCGCCCAACGAGAGCCTCATGGGAGCACTTGCTCTCCCTAACATCCAGAAGTTAGCAAATATATTTTATTTAAATCACCTATTCGACATCATCTTTGTGACTCACGTTATATATCCCGAGCCCCTATAGCTCAGTATCTTCAAAAACACAGCTAATCGTGGCTTCTCACTATAATGCAATAAGAAATTAACGACATTGGCTTAATATGATGACGTCAACCTCTTTTTTTCTGATCAAAAGAGTATGATAAAAAAACACACGCTTGGATGGGTTGAGAAAGCTTCGTTTTTGCACGGACACAAATTGGCAACATCTTCGTTGCGACGTTGAGCTGCAACATTCTTGCAAGTGCAGCATTGTGCGAGAAAGTAGATATACTTGCACTACATAGAATGTTTGTGACTTTTCCTGCGGCGCTATCAAAGGCAACCGTTGTGCCAACAGAATTTTTGGCGCCCTTGATGGAGTAATAAAGAGTGGTTAATCTAGCCGGCGCCATTTTTCCACCAATTTGTTTCAGCCATTTATTTTCAAAGCTACAAACAACCCCTTTCTGGCACCTGTGCTTAATAGGCGACTAAGTGCTCGCCTGTATTTTCTGGATATGCTCGCGAGAAAGCTTTGTGCTGATTCATTCGCTTTTCTCACTCTTCGCTTTTACTTACCTGTACGGCCTCTCCACAAGGCAGATGGCAAATGTTGCGATCGCTCATTACTTCCTCTACCGTTACATATACAGCCTTACTTAGACTTTCTTGATACTAGTGTATCATCAGCGGATGTACTGTGCAGCCCACTTTAATGGCCGCACATATAACGAACGCTCGCTTATTACGAGCGGGTGTGGTGCTCCTGTGAAAATATGCATAAGGGCAACGCAAATTCGTCGCAGATACAGCGAACAACTCTGGCCACACCACTGGGTTACAGCGAACGAGGTGGCGCGGTGAACTACCCCGAAGTTGTAGAGGTAGTTCTTCCACTAAGCACGCAGATGAAATAGCGCCTCTCAACCTTCACGACACCGCCCCGGAAAGAACATGTCAACCCAGAAATGGAATTAAAAGGTGGCACTGGCGTGCGCAGCGCTAACCGGAAAGTCGGGCATCCGGTAACACTGTAAACGGTGAAGTAAACACGGTAACGATATGCTATAACTCTCTATTGAAATAGTAAGTAACCGCCGGCTAAACCCGCGTCGATGGCCTACGAGGGCAATCATTGCCTACGCGTTCGCCGGCTGGGCAAAGCATCCCGAATGGAAGAAGCGCGGTGCGCGTGAGAAAGGGGCATCGTCGAAAGCGAAGCTGCTGACCATGGTCGCGGATCAACTAACAGCAACGATTTCACAATTCTGAAATCCTTACTGGGCATGCCGGTCACGTGGCATGCATAACCTGCCCAGTCGTCTCCATCTTTAGCACCGCTACTATGTGCAGGCATTGTCACATAGCGGACAGTGCAACGGATGCATTCTGCGCCACAAGCGCTGCGCTACTTCGTCGCTGCATCAACCCAGGTACGGTAGATAAAGCTCGAAAACACGCGTGACCAGGAACATGCAGATTTGTGGCAACGCGCTTCGTGGATCCATAGCCGACCAGATGTTTCCTCGGATAACTACGTTCCTGCGGACCACAAAATCGCAGAAGCTCCAGCTTTGACGGAGACGTTGAACACCAAGCGCGAGCTCTCCCTACTGCCAGGAAACTCAATTATGTGGCCGACCTGCCACCAGTTTCCATGCACACTTCATCCATGATTAGTGATACCTCGTCCCTGAATTTAATAGTTGGCAGCAAGGTCTCGATGAGGATTAAATGACCGACCTAGATAGCCTGGCAAGAGCTGCGACAGGCTCTGCTTTGCACAAGAAGGCCGCAGTTCTATAAAAAATAAACGCCACTCTTAGCGGCCTTAGTGTTTTTGGCTGTTGTAAGAAGAATCCACTTGCTAAGAACATCAGACATAACGAACTGAACTCGCGTGACCGTCAGGTTCGTTAGAAGTGGGCTCGACTGTAGATTCAGTCCGCCACAAAAACCTTTTTCACCCTTCAGACATGGGCCTTATATGTTAGGACGTACCGTCTGTTGCAAAAGTTTACAGCCCACCGCGCCGTTTATTTCAATGGTGTGGTGAGCTGTAAACTTTTGCAACAGACAGTACCTTCACGCCAAATGGACGTTTGTTCCATGGTCAGTGCATTTCAACCTGTGCTGGAAACGAGAATCAATTTGAACAATAAAATGATATTTTTGTCGCGATGCTGTGTTCTTTTGGGACATACTTAAGCAGTCTCTTAAAAAACCCATTGACATCATACATTTGATAACATTTATGGCTGCCATGAAAAACTTCAGAATTCCATGCGAACTCTTCGTGTTCATAGGACTGTTTAGCGTGTGGAGAACCCGCATGATGGATGAACAAGCTGAACCGCCGCGTTCAACGAGGTCACTGTTCAGATAACAGTGCACTTTAATGCAGGATGAATATGCTGCGCAATTTCAACCTCCTGACTGGTTCCCCTTTCTTGACGTGTGCACCGTCTGGAATTTCCATATGCGTGCGGAGAAAGGGAGTTACGCTGGCATGAGGCTTTGAGCCGCGCGCTGGCGACTGGCAGATATTTTTTCTTAGAAGCAGAACGATTTCAACAAATCGGCATAACGAAATCACTTCATCGCAGTTACATTTCATCGCACCATCTTTCTGGGCGCAATCACTATCGCATGCCAGCGAGCGCATGTATTTCCGCATTGCCCTTTTGTGCAATCGGTATTTAATTTTTTTCTTATTAGTACATCTCCACCGTTACCAAGGGCCCGCCTTTCGTTGCATATTTCCGTCGCGCACAAACAAGAATATGCGGATTCTAAAAGAAAAAACTGCACAAATTTATACATTCTTCTTTTGTTAATACTAGTAGCAATATCTCGGGTTAAACGTGTCGAGTAGACATTGGGGCTATAGGATAGACGGTGTTATGGCGGGCTCCAGATTGACGACACCAGCTGGGGATTTGCAACGTGAGACAGAACTCATTGGTTTTTGTATTTTTGGAATCAGCAGCCGAGCTCCACAGCCATTGAGCCATTTTTTTTCCTTTATTGCCCTACAGACCCATCGTGAGGGGTTTTATTTAGAACCTGCTGTCGGAGACAATGAGCGCCTACAAAAGCAAATGTAGCACTACCAACGGCGCTGGCTCAGTGGTTAGGGCACTCGGTTACTTATTCGGTGTACCCGGGTTCGAACCCGGACCCGGGGGCCACGTTTCGATGGAGGCGAAACGCAAAAGGTACCGTGTGCTGTGCGATGTCAGTGCACGTTAAGGATCGCCAGCTGGTAGAAATTATTGCCATAAACGCAAGCCATTGGTTTTCTGCGGTGATCAACTACTCGGTGCGAGCAAAGGACAAAATATGGAAGCAATATTTATCAACGAATTGGAAGTTTAGCCACCCACTGCCACCAACTTTTTTTTAACTGTATCTTGCAATATTACACAGCTCCCTCGCATGTCAGAGTGATGTCCGGTAAAACTGTACTTGGACGACCAACTAGCAACACTGCGGCTGGAAATTTAAGCCGTGGGCGCTTTTTGTGCGACGAAGATGTCTGTTTCTACTGCTCGTTTGGGTCTAACAGCCTCAACATAAAAAAGGTGCTTTCAGATGTGGCTCATGATTCATGAATGAGGCGTGAGAGTTTAGAAAGGAGTATTATGTCACTTGTTGCTGGTGTTCCTGCTACTAATTTTTTAGGTAGCATTCTGAGACATAACGATGCCCCATGCGGCATAGTAATACGAGTGTTGGGACACATTATTAATAAGGTCGACTATGTTTAATAGTAAGCTGGTTAGCACATTTTTGGATTGTAATACATTAAATATTTTCCACACAATATATTTGTTGAAACAATAAATATCATATTTTTGACACATGAGATATCACAATATGAAGTGATATTTACACGTAATCTCTTTCACGTGTTGTTTGGTAGTTGTGTAAAATTAACATCGGTCCCTTTCAGCAAGGAAGGTAATCTTATGCCCAGCACCCTATAAAACCCATTTTTTCTCCTCCCTCTCCTTATGGGCACAGTGCGATCGAATTAAGACTATTTTTCTGGACAAGATTTCTAGATACTTTTTCTTTCAGCAGTTGCAGGAATTTCGTTCTCTTTTTTCTGTTTCTCATTTTCTTATCGTTTTCCTTTGGGTTTTCATTCTTTTATTTCTCTGTTTTTCTATCGGTGTATCACCCATAAATATCATTTATGGTTTTTAAGCAACAAATTGGTTTTTAACCTCCTGTTCACTTTATTTTTCTTTAACTGCGGGAATGAAAGTCTCTGTAGGTTTTTTTTGGTGTTGTTCTGACGTTACAATCTTTTTCTTGAATGTTATAGCGTTCGCGGAGAATGCTGCTATTTCTACCTCGTTTAAAGGGATGACTAAAACGAAGTTTTCAGCGCTCTGAAGCGTGAAACTTAAAATTCATCCCAATCAATTTTTTGCATCTATATGAGCTGGATCCCCGTTATAGCCACGCTCCACCTCCGTCGGAGCGCTTAGGGCAACGTAGGCGGCGAACGGTCAGCCAAGGGCTCGGTGACGTCATCGCCTGTACCCTCTTGCTCCTCGCGGCGGACGGGTGCGCCCTCTTCCGTCAGTCTAAAGCGCCATTCCGCCCTGGTTGATTTAGTTCCTGGTTTTCAAGTTTCCTTCGCTTAAACAAAAACTTCACTAAGGTGTGCAGTATGAGTGGGAGCGAGCACCTGACTTCAGGCACTCCCATGCGCTGACAAGGGTTCCACGTCTATGCAGACAAATGTAGCTCGTTCAAAGATGTCCCATTATGCGCAGCTGTCTACTCGTCGAACATCATTGCGAGCAATTATTTCGCCTTTCATTGCCACCTGAGAGAAGTTACGGGGTCGATCCCCACTGTTCAGAGACGGTTTGAACCCTTAGAGCAGAATGCTACTCTGGTCACTTATGTGGCGGTGACTGCCATTAGTGAGTGTCGGTGATTGTTCGATTGCGCTTCAGCGCGCTATAGTTCTATAGTTCTTCTCAGCTTTTATTTTCTATTTGTTAAAATGAAAGTGTATTTCTAGATTTCGGTTGCATAACCTAAACGAGGACCAGTAGCGACTAAAACACTATTTTGCTATCATGGCAGTGCATAATTAACATCACGATCATTTGTTAAGGTAAGTGTGCGTGTGTATGCTTGTCTGTTAGTCCGTCGCACGCCCTTCGACAATCCATGAATGGTCCTGCTGCCAAAACACTTAAGGTTACAAACTATGCAAGTCTCTATTGGTAGCGAGAAAAATCCCGCACGTTTACAATACGGTTTGCCACCGGGTGGAAAATACTGCACTGTTCAGGAGGACACAAGGGCGCAATAAAAGACACGGACATAGAAGTAAACAGGGACGACCGCTTACTATCAAACGGTTTTATTCGACGTAGACCGTTAATATACCTTCGCTTTACCCAAGCGCCACTGTGCGAATCACAAGCACGTGGGTACAAGAGAACACCAAAAGAAATCCAAAGGCAGGCGATTACAGAAATCTATCTAAGAAAACCATTTCAGATCGGCGAAGTATCACAGATGAATCACTGATGCAGTTATCTCCTTTTTTTTCTAATGTAATAGGCTTCCACCAGTTCCCGTTCAATCTGATCGCGGCTTCTCAACAATACTTTACAGTCCGATAAGCGGGGAAAACAGGCGACCTTATTCTTCTTAGTGCATTTCTGGCAATGGTCCGTGAGATGGGAGCCAGTCTTCTTTAAAGAGTTCTTGTGCTTAAAAGTTATGAACCAACACGCCCAAATACAAGTACTTCTGAATACTGCACTCTTGCTGGTTAGTGTCCGCTCATGATTACACCGGCTGTCGAACCTTTGAGGCGCTTAAAAAAGGACATGGGAACTTTGCATACAAGAAGAAAAGTTCGTGCCCGAAAAAGTATTTCATGGCGCCTTTTAATGAAGCCCCTCGGTGTCGTATAAATCAAGATGGAATGTCTCCGATCCACGATCACAAGTCGACATGGTACCAAAACTTGTGGTTTGAATGCGCAAATTGAAATATATGCGCAGTAGCAACCAATATTCTCTTTTGTTTGAAAAAAATTTCAATTTCTCCGCTTTTATGGGACAACTAGGAACGTAAGGCAGCGTAATCGCTGCTCTTCGGGGTTTGCCTTCCTTCATCTGTATGTGTAACACGCCGAAACCTGTTCGCCGATGCCACTGCTACCGTCTGTTGGGAACTTCATTTGCAGCTTTAAAGTTACCAGCTACGGCTTGCTGAACTTTTACACTCATGTAAAATACTGAGTTAGAACGAAATTTTCCGTATTAGAGGCCATATTGGCCATGTTCGTGAAAGGCCAAGAAGGCACGCTGCTTCAGACTATAACTTGGAAGACACCCTCTAAATTGCTTAATTGTTAAATGGTAATTTACTCAGGCTACCCTGTATTAAATGAATTAGACCTTTACACGATTCCACCAGCTGTTAGCTGAGTTGAGTCTGGTTTCATGCGTAGTTTTTTATTACTTTTTTTGGCCTTGTATCTTCGTGAGAATTTTCTTCTATGGCACTTGCACCACATGCACTGCGTAAATATGCAGCTGCAGCACGCAGTTTTTCTTTTTTAGTCGGTGTTTTGCGGTGCTAGCAACCACATACTTTTCTCTTTTTTTATGGATGCAGCACGTTAGGTATACAACACTTTCAGTGCGCTAGCACATGAAGTGGCCATTCCTCGCATTAAGCCGTTTCCTGCCTGCCTGGCCTGCCTGCCTGCCTGCCTGCCTGCCTGCCTGCCTGCAGCCGGTCTTATGGCAGGCTGTTTACCAGCCCACCATGTCAGGCGGCAGCCCATTTAATCGTGAGAGGCAGCTCGGAAGGAGCAACCTGGGTTGCAACCCAAGCCAAGCTGCTCAAATCCCACCGATGGCCACACCTGCCAAAGCACATGCCTTGTGCCAATGCGCCACTACTCACCTACAGATTGGGTGGCTTGCTTGACAACGTTTTCCCGGTGAGCATGATGTGTGCAGTGACGCAGTGGCATACGGCAGGAGCTATGGTAGGTGTTTTCAGTTCCTCCTGTCACTTTTTCAAGAAAGGAGACACTCAACAGCAACCACCTTAACGTAGCAGAGCAGCTCAGCACCGAAACACATCATGCTTGCGCACATATCCGCATTTGGCCTAATCACCCAAATCTACTGATATTTTATTAAATACAAGAGATCTCAAGTGGCCTCCGAATTATGGCTTTTAGGTTCACAGCCTGATTCCGAAAGAGATCACATGAGACTGCTTTAAGATGTTTGGTAAATGTTGTCTTAAGTAGTACCATCTGAAGTGCTCCAGGTAACAATACTTGTGATACTGATGCAATACCGCACAAAAGAGTGGTACTCACCATAGAGAGAACTCATATCCAATCTTCCAGCAAACTGAGGCCAAAGGACAAGCCATACAGTAGAATGCGGCTTAGGAATGGCAGTGATTCTATGAACTGCCGCAGCTGCGCGAAAATGTTCGTCTTTCGGCCCTCTTCCGTCTTCAATCTGGAGGGTTCCCTAGAGGCTGCTATTTCCATTTGCTTCCTTTTCTGGGCTTCCTCGAAGGCGGCCCTTTCTTCTGCGAGCCTCTTCTCGAGGGCTTCCCTTTGTTCTCTCATCTTTTTCTTCAGTTCTTCATTAGCGGCTTTCTCCTCTTCCCTCCTTTTCTCGGACGCCTGAAGGGCGGCAAGTTCCTCTCTGTACCTTTTCTGGGATTCCTCTAAGGCTGCCCTTTGCTCTTTCATCGCCATCTCGAAGGCTTTCCTTTCAGTTCTCTCTCTCTCTAATATCTCAAAAATCTCCCTGTTCTTGGTGTTCGCTTCGACAAATGCGACGGAGTATTCTTCGATGGTCTGCAAGAAAATGCGTGGAGATTAGTTCGCTTTGGTTTACATGGTGGCTGTGGTGGCTCAGTGGTTAAGGCGCTCGTGTACTGAGCCGAGTACCCGGGTCCGTACCGGACCGCGGCCGTCGCGTTTCGATAGAGGTCGAAAGCAAAAATTTCCCGTGTGCTGTGCGATGTCAGTGCACGTTAAAGATCCCCAGGTGGTCGAAGTTATCCCGTAGCCCTCCACTAGGGCACCTTTTTCGTCCTTTATTCTTTTAATTCGCCCTTTATCGCTTCCCTTATGGCGCGTTTCCGGCGTCCACCGAGATATGCGAGACAGTTACTGAGTCATTTCCTTTCCTTAAAACCAATTTTCATTTTCATTTTACATTTGTTCGCCAACGCAGATACAGTCAATTCAATTGGTTTAGGTTTGTTTTACGATGTTTAACGTCCCAAAGCAACTGAGGCTATGATGGACGCCGCAGTTAAGGGCTCCGGAAATTTCGACCACCTGGAGATTATCCACCGGGAAGTCATCAGACGGGCTCTCGACCTCCCAGTCGCCACGACCAACCAGAGAAATCTGGTCTTAGGCGTGACAGACTACGTCCGGTCGCTGCCTCTTGGACCGGCTACACATAAAACACGACTACTACATTGAGGAAAGCGACAGAGTGCCAGAACCCTGGATAAATTCCTTCTGGGTCCCACGCCTTCCCCGCAACATGTCCAAAGAAGACCATAACGGTCGTCGCCAGGCGCCATAATTTTCGTCGCCACGCCAGGGCGGAAGCGCTGACACGGTACTACGGTAACCAAGAACACGTGCATTACGTGGACGTTGCCGGCCCACACCACGGGAGTCGCTACACAGCCGCAGCGGTACACAACACAAACACAGTAAACCGCATCACTTTCAAAGCCTACCGCGCACACACACGCGGATGAGATTGCCATTGCTCTGGCCCTCGCTAATCCCAAGTCGAAACACATCATCAACGACTCGCGAGGGGCCTGTCGGAACTACGAGCTGGGCTGGGCTCCCGGCTTGCCTGGCGCATACTGCAATCTAGCTGCCGATACGAACATCCAACTCCACGTAACCTGATTTGGGCCCCCGGTCACCAGGCACTGTAGGGAAACCAACAGGCCGATCAGTCCGCCCGCGCACTGTGTCCCTGGGCTGTCTCCTTGAATTTAGAAGCCTACACCCAATTAGACAATCTGGTCCTTACATTCAAACGCATCACCAATTACTACAAGAAGGAGTACCGGCGCTACCCGGCCCCTTGTAAGGAGCTGGATCGCGCTGACGAGCGCCTCCTCATCAAAATTCTCACAAACATTGTACTCTGCCCGGTGGTGCTTAAGCATTTCAACATATCCTTTGATGGCGCGTGCCCATTCTGTGGGGAGGTGGCTGATACCTTCCACATTGTTTGGGCGTCCCAATCAAACCCATCTATCCCTGGGAGGAATGGGGGCGGCCCTGCTCGGCTGTCAAGACCTCAAGACCCAAAAGGCCTTGGTTGAATGGACGCGGGCGGTGTTGCTTGCCAATGGGGCCCCGGAATAGGAGCTGCACCTAGTATTGTTAGGGGAAAGGCCCAATAGGGCCCTACCCCAATCATCTCACTGCAAAATAATGTACTAGAATATAAATGTTTTTCCCCGCTACCACCACCTGCACGTGGCAGCGATTGTGGCTCAACACGAACCGGTAGGCAGCCCCTTGCAATTTACTTTTCATCCTTCTTTCAGTCGCAACAACAACAACAACGATTACTCTGCTGAGATCGGCATGGCTTAACCCTACATGTCAGATCTGTGGCCGCGATGAAACCATACCTCATATTCGTTGTGAATCCCCTGAGTACAGTTCTGTAAGACATTCTCCACGCCATGCGCTGGAACACATCGATTCACGCCCGCTGAGTTGAAGATTCTTGGACACTAGCCGCGGCGATCATCGGCGGTAAGGGCCTGCCAGGCCATCCGCGGTTCTTTAAGAGTGACGGTCCTGCACGACAGGCTGCGACTGTGCCGAAGCTTTTTCAGCCACTGATGTTTTCTCTCTCTCTTTTCTGCCTGACCGTTACATTGTCTTATATTTTTGCTCCAGTGTAGAGTAGCAAACTGGTTTCTTCTACCGGTCAACCTTCCCGCCTTTCCTTCTTCCCTTCCACCTCCTCCTCCTCATCTGTTAGCAGCGAAAGCCATAGTAATATGGTCTATTTCTTTACTTCCTTGATTAAAATCCTTGCTCCTGAATTTAGTTCACGAATATGATGCTGTGTCACTCAAAAACTGGACGGGATACTCATGCCCCACCTTAGGTGTATGACGATAGAGTTAATGCGTTCTTTCAGCGGTCTTGGATCCTCTTTGGAGATAACTTTGGAGTTACGAACGCAGTTTTCTTTTCTTAAGAAAATTACGTCGATAATTTAAATAATTATTTTATTCTTTTCTCAGTGACCCAGTGGTAGTGCATCCGCCTTACGACTTTAGGTTCGAGTTCCGGTTCGGCCCTTTTTGTTTTCCGCATAATTGCTTTCCTTTCTTGAGACGCACTATTGAATGAGTTGGATGACGTCATGGCGCTGTAGACCAATGAGGAATTTATGTCATTGCTGTTTTGCTGGGTGATCGTTGCGGGCGTTTGAATTTCCCGCGTCAGGTAGTACGTCATGACCTTGTCGACCACTCGCGATTTTACTCATACGCCAACGCCGATGCTAACGGGAACTAGTACATTGGTAAATTGGTTTTGAGGACAATAAATGGCGCAGTACCTGTCACCTATCTCAGCGGACACTTGAACCGCGCTTTCAGAGAAGGGAGGAAGGTGGGAGTGAAAGAATAAAGAGGGAAAGAGGTGCCATAGTGGAGGAATCCAGAAAAATTAAGGGGGCACTTTCTCTTTCTTCTTTCACTCCCACTTTCCTCTCTTCTCTTAAGGTGTGACTCAGGTGTCCGCCTAGATATAAGAGACAGATACTGTGTCATTTATATTCCGCAAGAACCAATGTACCTGTCTACACTTTGACGTTCTAAAGTCACACATAAAGACATATATATTGAAAATTATACCGATATCTTACAGTATATGAAAAAAAAACTGCGCTCATAAACTCTTTCCTATTCAAAAATGCTTTTGCACAAGATTGTTGGGTATGAACCCCACTGCCAATTACTTTGTTAGCTGCTGGTAGTTTAATACTACAGCTGTTTATTTGTATTTTCACCCGCCGCGGTGGCTCAGTGGCTACGGCGCTCGGCTGCTGGCCCGAAAGACAGGTTCGATCCCTGCCGCTGCGGCTGAATTTCGATGGAGACGAAATGCTAGTGGCTAGTGTACTGTGCGCTGTCAGTGCACGCTAAAGAACTCCAGGTGGTCGAAATTTCCGGAGCCCTTCACTGCGGCCTCTCTAATAGCCTGGGTCGCTTTGGGACGTTAAACCCAAGTAAATCAAATCAAATATTTGTATTCGCAATGTCTGAGTAACGGGAAGCATTTAAGTGTCGAAGAAGATGAGGACGAATTCAGACGACGAGGTGCGACGAAGAAGCATGAAGCACAAGTGGAAGTGACTCGGATTGCACAGATGGCATTCTGCAAGTGGCGTTCACTTGGATTCGGTGGAGCCACTTCCGGCAGTGTGCGCTGCGCTTACATTCAGTCATCAAGGGCAACGTCCTGCACTGGTCTAAGAGCAATTCCACCAAGAAGCTTTGCTGGCATATTTAGTTCTCGAAATCATAGACAATGCCAAATTTTCTAAAGACTACGAAACACTGATGTCTAACCTGCGCACCTGCAATGTGCTATCGGGCAATCTCTATCGCTTTGTGCACTATGGCGGTTCAGAAAATGAGCGCACTGCAGTTTCGATGATTTCGGTGACCAGAACCGACAACGCACTTCCTCACCAAAACAGGATTTGGCCTCCCTGGTGTAGTACTTGGCCACAACCATCTATGAACAAACCAATTAACCCTCGGCCCTCAGTCCCCAGCGGCTGCGGAGCAACTGACCAAGGCGGCGGTCAGATCTGTAACGCTGCGGAGGGTGCCAAGAATCTCTGGCTCCGGACAGGCAGCCATTGGAAACTGAACCTGGCAACGTTTAACGCAAGAACCTTATCAAGTGAGGCTAGCTTAGCAGTGCTATTGCAGGAATTAGCCGGTATTAGATGGGATGTCATAGGGCTTAGCGAGGTTAGGAGGACAGATCAGGCGTATACAGTACTAAAGGGCGGGCATGTACTGTGCTATCGTGGATTAGCAGATAGGCGCGAGCTAGGTGTGGGATTCCTCATTAATCAGGATATAGCTGGCAACATCGAGGAGTTTTACAGTATTAACGAGAGAGTGGCAGCTATCGTAATTAGGCTTAATAAGAGGTACAAGCTGAAGGTGGTGCAGGCCTACGCGCCTACATCAAGCCATGATGACCAGATAGTTGAAAGCTTCTATGAGGATGTGGAATCTGCAATGACCAAAGTAAAATCACAGTACACTGTACTGATGGGCGACTTTAATGCAAAGGTAGGTAAAAAGCAGGCTGGAGACAAGGCGGTAGGTGACTATGGCATAGGTTCTAGGAACAGTAGGGGAGAGTTATTAGTAGAGTTCGCAGATAGAAATAATTCACGGATTATGAATACCTTCTTCCGCAAACGAGCAAACAGGAAGTGGACGTGGAAGAGCCCCAATGGTGAGACTAAAAATGAAATAGACTTCATACTGTGTGCACACCCTGGCATCGTAGAGGATGTGGACGTCCTTGGTAAGGTCCGTTGTAGCGACCACAGAATGGTAAGGTCTCGTGTTAGCTTAGATTTGAAGAGGGAACGGTGGAAACTGGTGAAGCGAAAGGCTATTAACGAGTTAGCATGGAGAGGGAAGGTAGAGGAATTCAGAGTGTCGCTCCAAAACAGATTTTCCGCTTTAACTGAAGATGACGACCGTAGTGTTGAAACAATGAATGATAATCTTACAGCTATCGTTACAGAGTGCGCCGCAGAAGTAGGTGGTAGGATGGTTAGACAGGATACCAGCAAGCTATCTTAGGAGACTAAAGATCTGATTAAGAAACGCCAAAGCATGAGGACGTCTAACTCCACAGACACGATAGAACTAGCAGGGCTATCGAAGTTAATAAATAAGCGCAAGGTAGCCGACATAAGAAAGTTTAACATGGAGAAAATCGAGCATGCTCTAAGGAACGGAGGTAGCCTAAAATCAGTGAGGAGAAAATTGGGCATAGGTAAAAACTAGATGTATGCGCTAAAAGACAAACAGGGCAATGTCATCAGCAATATGGATAAGATAGTTGAATTAGCCGAAGAGTTCTACACAAATCTATACAGTAGCGAATGTAATCATCAAGTTACTGAGGGAGGCAGTCGAGCACAGCAATGGGACATTCTGCCAGTAACGAAGGAGGAAGTAAAGAAAGCCTTAGGAGCAATGCAAAAAGGGAAAGAAGCTGGTGAGGATCAGGTAACAGCAGATTTGTTGAAGGAGGGAGGAGAGATTGTGCTACAAAAACTAGCCACCCTGTATACGCAATGCCTTGTGACCTCGAGAGTACCAGAAGCTTGGAAGAACGCTAACTTTATCTTAATTCATAAGAAAGGAGACGTCAAGGACTTGAAGAATTACAGACCAATCAGCTTATTGTCCGTTGCCTACAAGGTATTTACTGAGGTAATCGCTAATAGAGTCAGGACAACTTTGGACTTTAGTCAACCAAATGATCAGGCAGGCTTTCGTAAAGGATACTCAACAATAGACCACATTCACAGTATCAATCAGGTGATAGAGAAATTCGCAGAATATAACCAACCCCTATATATAGCATTAAACCTCAGCTGTCATGCAGGCATTGCGGAATCAGGGCATAGAAGAGTCTTATGTGAAAATATTGGAAGATATTTATACCGATTGCACAGCTACTATAGTTCTCCATAAAGTCAGCAATAAAATTCCAATACGGAAAGGTGTCAGGCAGGGAGACACGATCTCGCCAATGCTCTTCACTGCCTGCTTACAGGAGGTATTCCGGGGACTGGAATGGGAACAGTTGCGGATAAGAGTTAATGGAGAATGCATGAGTAATTTGTGATTCGCTAATGACATTGCCTTGCTAAGCCACTCAGGACAAGAACTGCAAAGCACGATCAATCAGTTAGACAGGCAGAGCAGAACGGTGGGGCTCAGAATTAACATGCTGAAAACCAAAGTAATGTTTAACAGCCTAGCAAGGGAACAGCAGCTCGCAATTGGTAGCGAGGTGCTGGAAGTAGTAAGAGAATATGTCTACTTAGGGCAGGTAGTGACCGCAGATCCGGATCATGAGAGGGAAATAACTAGAAGAATAAGAATGGGGTGGAGCGCATATGGCAGGTTCTCTCAGATCATGAATGGTAGCTTACCAATATCCCTGAAGAGAAAAGTATACAACCGCTGTATCCTACCGGTACTCACCTATGGGGCAGAAACGTGGAGGCTAACAAAGAGGGTTCAGCTTAAGTTAAGAACAACGCAGCGAGCTATGGAAAGGAAAATGATAGGTGTAACGTTAAGAGATCGGAAAAGAGCGGAGTGGGTGAGGGAACAAACGCGGGTTAATGACATCTTAGTTGAAATCAAGAGGAAGAAATGGGCTTGGGCAGGGCATGTAATGCGAAGGCAAGATAATCGCTGGTCCTTAAGGGTAACGGAGTGGATTCCAAGAGAAAGCAAACGTAGCAGGGGACGGCAGAAAGTTAGGTGGGCGGAGGAGATTAAGAAGTTTGCGGGGATACAGTGGCGGCAACTGACAAAGGACAGGGTTAATTGAAGAGACATGGGAGAGGCCTTTGCCCTGCAATGGGTGTAGTCAGGCTGATGATGGTGATGGTGGTGATGGCAGTTTCGAAAATAATCTTGAAGCTTCTAGAGTATGCTGGCCTCATAAAACAGAAGCCGAAGAGTGTTTTATCGTTTCGATTTGGTCGACTTGCCGAAGTGAAGCAATTGCTAACAGACACACAGTATGGGTTCTCTGCTTGCCGATCATAATTATGACTAATTTAAAATACCCTGAATACATGAACAAAATAAACCAATGATTCCTTACATGTTCTCAGGACAGAGGGAAGTGGAATCAAGGCGGTTGCGGCAAAAAAATGGGTGTACTTAGAGCGGCTCAGGACACCGGCGTTCACCCGCCATGTTAGAGTTACCAAAAAATCTAATTTGAGCACTGAGCTGTTATGTACAGATTCCACTCAGGGCACCACTCTGAGGCACCTGATGTCCACAATGTTTTAGAGATACCTCAAGCCATGTGTCTTCTTAACTCATTTTAATTTAAGTCGTTTTTTTATGGTCTAGACCCTGGCTGTATCTCACTGTCCGTGCATGAGGATTGGATTGTGCTGCCAGGGCTCCACTCAGCTGAGCTAAAATACGTATATGCTACCATTTTTGGTTGCTGGCGATATTATTCAGCTGGTATCTAAAAAGAACAGCCGTCAGTGAGGGTAGTTAGAGCACAGAAACTGATCTGAAAGACGAACGGCACGCCAGTGCTTATACGTATATTAACAATTCTTCTTGCGAAAATTTTGCCTTCCTTTTTTAGTGGAATAATGCGTCTAAATCAAAGTAAAGCATGAATAGTGATGTCTCCCCGCATATTTTTTAGGGCATAAGCATAATTATTTAGTACCAAATAACTTGCACAGGTTTCACCAGCACGTATGTATTGTTCATCACTGTTGGTCGGAGAGTGGCCGAATAAGTTTTCTCCAAACGCCGCTACAATGATGTTGCAAATCACGAGATATAGACTAGCGAAATTTTTCATAGCTTATCGCCTACAAAATATGCAAAAAATGCAGGAAGAAAAACTGAAATCGATGCATACCTTCAGGAGTGTCATCCTGTATTGCTGCTTTATTTCTTCGCCGCCCATCTTCAAGGCACCGTCGAACATGTTAAGAGCTTCCTTGCGTCGCTCCTCGAGACATCTGTTGAGCTCCTCCACGCTCAGCCACTTACCCCCACAGAACATCTGAGAGTGTCGTACGAATGTGAGACTCAAACCTCCCGAACTCTACATTGATTCACTTACCTCTCTCATGCCGCGCACATAAAACGCGCCAGCTTCTGCCAAAGCAGCAGCGTTCATTGCCGTAGCCGTCGCCTAAAAATGCAAAAAAAAAATGTTCTGAAACTGCCATGTCCGAAATGTAATTTCTTACCTCTAGCGCCGACTGAGGAGTGGGGATGTCACCCTTCTTGAAAACCTCTCCATAGACCTGCACCCATCGCTCATTGTGACACGCTTAAACAACCTTCATTGCTATACCTGAATCAAGACGAATAGTCGCTTGCAAGTGATGTTGACACCATTGATCCTTTTAGGATGCAGGTTTTCTGGGTGGGCAATGCTCGATACGAACTCCCCTAAGTGCTGTCCAAAATCGGGCGAAGCGTCCGATAGGCATCCTTTAAAGTTCGGGTCCGCCGCCACCTGCATGAGTAGTCGATTACTGCATGCACATTAAAGAGTTACGACGTACCTTAGCTCCTGGATGAGGCATCAGAAAGCAGATCATCTCTTCGAAGGAGGACTTAACACCTTCGCGCAATACGCGTAGCTCCTCAGGCGTATCTTCCGAAATCTCTAGGTACCGTTTTAGGTATTCTCGGCCCCCTTCTTCACCGAAGCTCAACTGGTGCGAATAGCTCCAATCCCTGATCAGAAACACCAGTTTCTGGAATGGTGCGTCAGTCACTTCCTGCAGTAACACAGATTTTATGAATTTAGTGCCCCAGTAGCGTCCAGTGAGCTTATATCTCATGCGACGCACCTTTTGCACCAACTTTCCGTATTCGCAGAAGAATTGCAGATGCTGGAGGTCGTCCTCTCCAAGGCGCTGCGAAAGATTGTAGATCTGGACTGAACTCAGCATTGTGCTGAGAGAAAATATCATCGCAGATTCCTTCATTGTGGAGTTCCCGTCGAAAGTGCCCTGGGTGTCCATCAAGACCACAGCCACCTCCTCGCCTTCAGGTGTAGGAACCTGCACAGATACGCAGTCATTCTTCCGAAATTGTTTAGCAGAACTGATTTGCTTACCAGGAAAACCTCACTCCAGAGGTTTATTCCCAGCGTTTCTCGTTCCCATCCTCCGCGCCAGGTGAAACCATCAAGTGTCCCGTCGGACTCGCAAAGCCAGTTGTCCCTACATTGATTTCGCAGGCAGCGTATGAAGAAGTTGAGCAAGAAGGACTTCCCTCTCCGAAAGGCTCCAGCCACCGAGATCACAACCACGGGCTTGTCCTTGACTCGGTCGTCCAGTAACAGTCGTTTCAAGGCTTTCACATCGAGGTCCAGCTGTTTATCGTCCTTGGATTTGAAGATAGGGACCTCATGGTAAATGTCCGGTTGCTCCTCCATAGCGCACCTGGGAATATTCACTCGCATCAGAAGATGTCAAGTTGTGGGCATGAAAAATTACAATTTCCTCCAACAGATTATCTATAATGCCGCGGTAATAGTTGTAATTAAAAATAAAAATTACAAACAGCTGCTCCTGACAACTAGATTTTTATAGTTACAGCAATGGGGGTCTGGCGTTATGAGGAATAAATTTGCCAAGGATGCTGAACATAGTTTCAGTATTTCGTGAATATATCGGACAAAACACCTAACACGATATGTGTCAGGATCCTTATGCAGTAAAGTAAGTCAATGGAAAAAGATGAACATTACCATATGTTCGCACTGCGCATCCGTACTCGCACCATGCGTACGAATAACCCTAATGCATCCGTCTCGAGGTCAAACTCTGTCCTCCAGATTGAGTTAGGTGACCAATTTGTTGCAGCGAACAAAGAGACAAGAGAACTGCCGCATACCTAAACAATAGTGCTGGAGACGAGAACGCTCAGATGAGATGTCCTACTGCGAGATGTTATTTTTATCCTTCCACTCATTGCTGTTCTCCTCTGGTAATTGAACTCGGATCATTGTCTTCACTTGTATATCCAGCTGACCAAGTCTTCTGAATTTTTTAATAAAAATACATATGCTCCTGTTGAAATAAATAGCGAATTGCTGCGTCTGTACTAACAGACTATTTGTTTCTTTTGCAACCATCTCCAGAATGCAAATTCCAAACGGTTGTTCTGTTATTTATTGCTAGTTAGTTGTTCTGGATGCTTTTACACTTACTGCACATATGCGCACGCAATCCCCACGGTTGTGTCCGAAATTGCTTGCTGTTCTGAACCTCGTAGTCACGTACATTATCTGCCAAAGCCTGTATCTAATCCAAAGATATCAAAAATCTAAACTTTTATTTTGTTTGTTAAGCAGCAGAAAAAGAAAACATTCTCTCATTGATCAAATATAAGTACGAACCAGCGCTGCCTTTACAACAGTAGCTTCACTGTGTGATGCCGTAAACTCGGACAGAACATCAAGCTTTTCCCAAACAAGAGTTTTTAAAGTGCAAATATAATCTGCGCACACGTACACCTACAAAGCGTTTTGTGAAGAGATAGTACATCCCTCGCCACATAACATATGTCGGAGAAACTACATTGTTGAAGGTAATTGAGGCTCAGTTTTTTTAGAAACACGCCAAAGCTCTCCAGATTGGTTGCTCTTAATCACTTTTTTGGCCTTGATCAGTAATAATCAGTTAATGATGCACAGGCACTACCTGAAAAAATTAGGAAACAGAGATATAAGAAGAAAGTTCAACAGCGGAGCAGCCGCCGCATGAGTCCATGAAGTGAAGTGTATGTTTCGTACATCCCTACGCGACATTTAGAAAACTTTATTTACAGAGGAATTCGGGGCACGCCCCAGGGTCCCCGCACGACCCCACTGCACTCAAGTGTTTATGTTCCGAAGGCCCATAACACTGGCAGCACGGCCGGTGGCGATGGTCTGCACGGCCGGGTCCTCCTAGCGCAGCAGGGTCTCCCATTCCTCCCAGGTCTTGAGGTTCTCTAGGTCCCGCGGGGGAGGGTCAGCCGGGCAGAGGGAAATGATGTGGAGGGAAGAGGCGAAGGGTTCTGGGCATAGAGTGCATGCCGGAGTGGGGAAGGAGGGATGATAATGGGCTATGGTAAGGGGTGAAGGGAGTGTGTGTGTCTGTAGTCTGCGCCAGAGTGTTGCGTGTTTGTTATCTAGGGAGGGGTGGGGCGGGGGGTAGAGCTGGCGTAAGGCTCTGTGCGCCTGGGTCAGCTAACTGAATGAGTGCATGCGCTCCTTCGTGAATCCCCGATCAGAGGCCACCTAAGCCCGGTTTAAAGAACCTCGGGCTAAAAGGTTGGCAGCCTCGTTTCCGGGATTCCCAGAGTGCGCGTGCACCCATATCAGCTCCACTTGGCGGGGCGGGGGCGGGGCATCGGGCGAGTCCAGTATGCCAAAAGCAGTGACATGGACTCGGCCTCGAGCAAAATTTAGAATCGCAGTTTTAGAATCGCTTAAAATGTACCGGGCTTCCGTGCTGGTTATAGCAAGGGCAATGGCGGCTTCCTCTGCAGCCTCTGGGGACGTGTCTGGAGGGAGAGGTAGTGTGAGGAGGGCGGATAAAGAGGAGTCCACCACAGCTGATGTCGCTTGATCACCCGTGCAGGCAGCGTCCACCCACACGGCGTCCGGCTGGGGGCCGTACGCTCGAAGAAGTGCCTTCGCACGGGCTCTGCGGCGCTGCTCATTGTGGGACGGGTGCATATTCCTCGGGAGCGGCCTGATGAGGAGCTCTCGGTGAAGGGATCGTGGGATGGCGAGGAGGGTTGGGTCGTTGGCCGGTATTTTGATTCCGAGGGTGTCCAGGATATACCGACCTGTGGAGGTTTGTGTGAGCCTGATGTATTGGGCCTGTCGGTGGGGCTCCAACAGTTCCCCGATCGTATTGTGGAGGCCCAGGCCTAGTAATCTGTCTGTGGGTGTGTTGAGGGGAAGGTGAAGTCCTACCTTGAATGCCTTGCGAATCAAAGCATCCAAAGCGTTTATGTCATGTTTGGATAGGTGTAAGTGTGGGGTAGTGTACAGCACACGGCTGAGGACAAAGGCATGAATGAGGCGACATAGGTCGCGCTCCTTCATGCCTCTATGACGTCCCGAAACCCTGCGGATGAGGTGCGATATCGCGCCTACAACCTGCTTGAGTTTCTTGAGGATGGTGGTGTTTTTGCCATCGTTCTGGATGTGCAGGCCCAATACACGGAGGGTTCCAACCTCAGGTACCGGGTCACCATTCAGTTCAATGGCTATGGGGGAGCGGGGGCAGCGGTGGTTCTTAGGCCGGGTGAGGAAGAGTTCGGACTTCTCTGGGGAGCAAGACAGTCCGATGGTCCGTGCGTAATTTTGGGTGAGGGTGGCTGCTTCCTGTAAGGTGTTCTCTATGTCTCCGTCACTGCCGTGAGTGGTCCACAGGGTGATATCGTCGGCATAAAGAGTGTGCTTCAGGTGGGGAATAGTGGCCAATTTTCGGGCAAGGGGGATGAGGGTAATGTTAAAGAGAAAGGGGGAAAGGACGGACCCTTGAGGGGTGCCAATACTCTGAAGAGTGTAGGAGGGGGAAGACAGAGGGCCGAAGTGTATCTCAGCTGTGCGGTCAGTAAGGAATGCTTGAATGTAGGCATACGTGCGCACACCCACATTCAAGAGGGATAGAGCAGACATGATCACCTGATGTTCAATGCGATCAAAAGCTTTGGAGAGATCCAAAGCTAAGACTGCCTTGGTGTGACCCGGAAGAAGCGGGTCGAAAATGTCGTGTGAGAGTTGCAGCATAGCGTCCTGTGCGGATAGATGGGGGCGAAATCCTACCATGCTATGCGGGTAAAGATTGTTGTCTGCCATGTGACTTGTGAGTCTCGCTAACACAACGTGCTCTAGGAGCTTCCCAAGGCATGAGGTTGCGAAATAGGGCGAAGGTTTTGAAGTGTAAGTGGTTTGTTGGGTTTAGGTATGAATATTACCTCCGCGTGGCGCCACGACTGCGGGAGGTTACCCTCCCTCCAGCACTGGTTGAAGTATTTCGTAATGTGGGTGATCGATTGGTCATCCAGATTACGGAGCACGGAGTTTGTGATTTGGTCTGCACCAGGTGCGGAGTTGGCGCGGAGAGTCAGGAGGGCCGCTCTGACTTCCGTCTCCGTGATGTCGGTGTCGAGTGTTGGATTTGCTTGTCCTGTGTAGTGCGGTAGAGGTATGGGGCCGCCTGCAGGTGTGTATGGTTTGAAGTGTGTCTAGAAGGGTGTCGGGATCGTCAATGTGTTCATGTGTGAGGCGTGTCACGTGGTGCTGTGTTGCTGATTTGGTGCGCGTGGGGTCAATGAGGTGTCGGAGGAGTTGCCATGCGCGTTTGCTGGACAGGTTTCCGGCGATGCCTTCACATATCTGTCCCCAGTTGGATCGGCAGAGCTCCTCAGAGTGCTGTTGGATTTGTGTCTGCAGCGCGGCCAGCCGCTTCTTAAGCGTTCTGTTGTGTTTGTTGCCTTTCCAGCGTTCTAGGATGCTGTGATAAGCCTCCCAGAGGTGGGCTAGGCGTGTGTCAAGGGTATGTGTTTCGGTTGTAGTTTCAATGTCTCGCGTGTTGTGGTGAACGTCATGCTTGAGTGACTGCACCCATTCGTCGACGTCTGCGATGGGAGTGTCTGGGAGGGCGGTGCGTACAGCGCGAAAGGCATCCCAGTTAATGAGTTTATGTGTTGTATTTGCGTGACGGGGTGCTTTGTACGGGACAGTGATTTGTATAATGTAATGATCACTGCCCAGTGTATGTTGTGTTCTGTTCCAGGTAACGCCGCGGATACAGCGGCTCAGCGTCAGGTCCGGACTGGTGTCCATGCTGACACTGTTGCCGATCCTCGTAGGCGTCTGAAACGTGTTGTGCACAGTGAGTTGGAGGTTCTGCAAGAGCAGCCAGAGCCTGCGACCTCGATGCGTCGTGGTTGTGTATCCCCAGTCAGTATGCTGACTGTTGAAGTCCCCACCGATGAGTAGGGGATGTTTCCCTGCTAGATGGTGTAGCTTTCGCAGAAGTGATTCTAGCGGGGCCATCGGCAGGGACGGGGGGTGGTATATGTTTGCTATAAATATAGAAGGAAGTGAATGTGTGTGATGTATAAGTTCTGTGATCACGCAGGGCGTCTCAGACGTGATGTGATGAGTTTTGTAGGTGAGGCTGTGGTGGATGAGTGTGGATGCCCTGGGTGTGTTAGTGGTATCCGAGTGTGTAGATGTGTAGGAGGCGATGGTTGCCCGGTGTGCAGTCTCCTGTAGAAGTAGTACGTGGGGCGTGGGTGTGATGGTGGGAAGGAGAAGTTGCAGAGGCGCGCGTTTTTCCCTGAAGCCGCGGCAGTTCCAAGTTCAAATGGGTAGATAATTAGTGTTCCCCCCCGCCATATTGGATGGTAGGGGGATTGAGGATGGAAATAAGACGGGTGTCAATTGGTATGTGTGGCTCAGGATAGGTGGTTTGTGCTTGCGGAGGAAGGATGGGGGGAGTGGAGGGGGTTTGAAGTTGGGTGAAGCGATGGTTAAGATTATGTTCCAAGAGCTCCATCATCTTGGTAAGCATAGCGTCCATGCGCTGCTCAAGTTTTTCTGTTAGGGTGGCGGCAAGGTGATTGAATCTGGCATCGAGGCGTGCGTCTAGCTCTTTTAGTTTGTTGTCAAATTTGGCTTCGAGTGCTGCTAATTTAGCGTCTATTTCTGAGGGTACGGGAGGGGGTGTGGCGTCTGTGGTGCGTTGTTTCTTTGCGGGAGGGGTGCTCGATGTGTCTGTGGATGATGGGGTCGAGTTAATGACAGCAGGTGCGGGTTTAGGGGGCATGGAGGGGGCGGGGGTGCTTAGGAGGGAGGAAAGGCGGCTTACCTCTTCACGCAAGGCCTTGAGCTCCTGGTCTCTCGGATCTGCCTGGGAGGACTGGGGTGGTGGGGGATGACGGGTAGCCTTGCCAGAAACGCGGTCTGCCCAGGTGAGACGCGTGGCGTTCTTGCTGCCATTCTGCCGGCTTGTAAAAGGCGACCGGGAAGTCGTCGAGCTGCGTCTGCTGGCTGTGCCTGGTTGATCGCAGCGGGAAAGCCGCGATGTATCCGGAGGAGAGAGAGCGTTCTTCGGGGACGCTAGTTTGCGGCCCCGTCCCTTGCAGTTCCCGGTGCCGGTCATATGAGGGCCGCCGCAGAGAATGCAGCTGGGGGTGCATGAGGGCACATCTTCCTTTGGGTGGGACTGCCCACAGCGGGGGCACTTATGGGATCTTGGGTGGACACACACGTCTGCCCGGTGACCTGGGACGCGGCAGTTCGTGCAGGCGTCTATATGCCCTCGGTACGGTGTGCATCTGTGGAGGGCTCCTCCATAAAGAACTGCGCGTGGGACAGGTCCAGCCCGGAAAGTTATTAAGATGGAACGCGTGGAGCCTATTCGGCGGGCGTCCACGATGAGGGCGCCTGGGTAGCCGGTGAGCAGGTCTTGCAGGAGCTCTGACGGGGTCTCATTCCAATAAGCATCGGAGATTAATCCGCGTACTGCTCCGTCCGGCGGGGCTATGTAAGGTTCTACGGCGAATTCCTTGCCTTGGTGTGTGATGGTGTTCACCCGAACCAGAGCGAGCGCGTCATCCTTTAGGGGCGTGCTTACGGTGCAGGTGTTGTTGACCGGGTGTACCCTGATTTGGGTACGCGCTGGCTCCTTAACCTGGGACGCCGCTTGGAGGATGGCCTCTCGTAGTTGTCGGAGTGGAAGCAGGTCCAGCTGAAGCCCGCCTCGTGATCTAAAAACGATCTTGTAATCTGCAGCACGAAGCGGTGGCTGCTGTCGCGAACGCTGCGCAGCTGTGCGCGTTGCTTGCAGGTGCGCTGACTTTTCAAGGCATGGAGACTTGGGGGTACCGGTAGCAGAGGCTGCGCCCTCCTGGCGTCGGGTTGTTGAAAGGACGTCCTTGGAGCGGGCAGGCACACTCAGAATGTGCGTCCAGTCCCTTGGGTCGTAGTCGTTGGGGTTAAGAACCTCTCCCTGCACCTACACCTCCATGATGGCGTTGGTGGCGGAAGCGTCCGCCGGAGTAGGCCTAGCTCCCAGCGGAGCGAGGCCTAGCTCAGGCGGAGAGGTCACAGAGAAGAAAGGTCGGGCACCCACGACATTTGCAGACCATCCATTAATTTTTGGCTTAACTTGTAGACTGCGAGGAAAATTCAGCTTTTCCTCGAGTTCAGTGTTACACAAACTTTAGTGGGCACGCGTAAGTGATGCAGCGGCCCACAGGTAAGTCGTAGCACAGGACTGGGCTATGTAGAGAGTGTCACGACGCAGCTAGCGTACGTCGTGGTAAACCGTGAGGAGTGCCGCCGAAGGGGAGCAGAGGAATGCGCTGGCAAGAGGAGAAAGTCTCTCAAAACGGCGCCTCCCGCGAGTTTCGTGTTCGTCGGCCTGAGCGAGTAAGGAATTACTTGTTTTGAAGCGAAAAGCTTTACTAGGCTAGTCAACACCGGGTCTGGCGTGCGCCGTGATCAATTTCGCCGAGTGACGTCACTGGAGAGGCGCACGTGGTCGGCGGAGCCGCCGCCGAGCGCGGCTCCGTCGGTCGCCCTTCGCCGCCGTTCGCGCGCTCTGCGCGTGTTTACCGAGTGTGCATCGGCGCGCGCTCGGCTGCCTCGTATGACGCTACTTGCCTCGGCTGCCTCGTATGACGCTACTACCACAGTTACTAGGCATGCGGAAGGAGGGCTATGTAACGCGCTTGTATACACCGTTATCGTGGTGCTCCGAGTGCATTGTGCGTGAAGTGCGACAGCCATGACGTCAAACAAAGCATAACTGCAGCTTAACCAGAGCTAAGATACTGCCAATTTTTTCGGAGACGGTGACAGGACGGCTCGGGCGGACCGGCGCTGTGCGTTTTTCTATCCGTCTTGCTAGCTCGCCAGAGAGGCTAACAGCGACGCGTGTGTTTAAAATTGTGTGTCTCTTTGGCGGGTTACTGGGGGGTTATAACGCCGTGTTTGTCTTTTAACGAATGCATCTGATTTTTGCCTACTAGAAGTTTACTCTCCGCTGCCTTTAGGCTGCCTCCGTTCTTTGGAGCATGCTCGATTCTCTCCTTATTTAACTTCCTTATGCCGGCTAATTTGCGCTTATTAATTTTAATAGTTCCGCCGCTACTATACTATCTCTGGTGTTCGACACCTTCATGCTGTGGCGTTTCTTATGCAGATCTTTTGTCTCCTGAGATAGCTTGCCGGTATCCTGTCGAAACAACCTACCGCCAACATTTACTGCACAATGCCTAATGATAGCTCCGAAGTTATCGCCCATTGCTTGAACATTGAGGCTGTCTTCATCAGTTAAAGCCGATTATCTGTTACCCTGATTACCTGAATAACCGATTACCCTGAATAACCCTACTTTCCCTCTTAACGCTAACTCGTTAATGGGCCGCCGCTTTACTAGTCCCTTCTGTTCCCTCATTAAGCCTCGGCTAATTTTTGCCCTTATCGTTCTTTGGTCGCACCAACGCATGTTTCCGAGAACCTCCACAACCGGCACGATGTCAGGGTGGGCGCCCAGTATGAAGTCTATTTAAGTTTTGGTTTCACCGCCGGGGCTCTTCCACATCGATTTCCTGATTTCTATTTTCCGGAAGAACGTATTCACAATCCGTAAATTATATCTCTCGGCGAACTCTACTAATACATCCCCCCTCCTATTGCTAGAGCCTATACCTAGAACCTATATCACTTAGTGCTGCCAAAGTTCAAGCATTCCAGGCAGAGAATAAATGCTGGCTTTTATCAAAGTAAAACAGCATTCTAAAGTACACATTTTTCAATTAAAATTAAGGTTATGTCGCCAGTATGGCCTGATTTTACTAGTAAACTGAGCTGGGCTGACAAAGTTTTGTGGCGCGTGTTTTAGAGGCTTGTCTACAACACGATTCACTCCTCAAAACGGCTAACACGGGGACATTTCCGGAGTCGAAGTCCTCCCATCTATTCAAGAGGCGGGAAAATTTAGAACAGAGCCTTTACCAAATGCGTCTTAAATTCAAAAAGTTTAAAAAAATGAGGGTTTTTTAGATTGAATGTTTCTTCCAATTACGAAATATCAAGCATCCGACTGTTGACAGAAAGATTTCACTCTACGCTGCAGTTGCAACCGCCCTAAGTGTAGGACACTGGTGGTATACCGAGTGTTTATTTGAACACTTTCAAAAGTTATCACAGAAAGGCTTTTTGGGGCAAAAATATGGCTTTTGCGGCACATTATCACCAGGTTTGGTGGACGCAAGAAAACCTGTGAATTGTCCTAAGTTCTAACCTGGTGAACCAATTTTTAATAATGAACTTTTTAACTAATTGAGTTCGGTGCCTGGATATTTGCGGCCGGTCGTTAGTAACAGCCACCACCGCTTTTAGAATTTCGAAAACGCGACTTCCTTTGGGGCTGTGGCTCAACTAAATTGGACTTTTCCGAGTAGTTACGTACAATGGAAGGGTTGCGTTTCCTGCATGGTTTTGAAAGCGCATGTATTTTCGCACGATGGAACCAATTTTCGTCGAGCCACAGCGGCGACGGTAAAAGCGTTTTAGAAATTCTAAAATCATAGGGAAATTACTAAAGACCGGCTAAAAATCTCTAATTGCAACCAGTTGCCTATCTCTGACAGTTAAAAAGTTAATTACCAGAAATTAGTTAACCAGCTAAATACTTAAAACAATTAACCGGCCCTCTGGTGTCCGTCAAAACTGGTAATACTACGGCGCAAAAGCCCCAGAACGCCTATTCTTGAGAAATTTTTGAAATTCTTCCCTCAAACAACTGGTATGAATTGACTTTAGCTTGTTCTTCCTCACAAAAATCAACATAACCAAAAAACGCCTTGGAGCCCATTTTTTATGACAACAAAAAATGAAATCGAGTTGTCCTCAGTGGGCCTTTTATGTGGCTGGCAATCCAATTTACATAACGGTGACACAGTAGCGCCATCATAAACTCGGGACTGAAGAAAGTGTTGTACTAGCCGCCAGCGCGGTATAATAATAATGCGATACTACGAAAAGCATGACAGTCCAGCTTTTTCCTTTTTTAAATGCTCGACAGACAACCTGTAGTTTGCAGTGTCTGAAAGTAGTGCTTTATTGGCCGAGTTTATAAACTCCTTAGACCAAAAAAAAATGCCTACCCTTAAGTGAGCATTTTTTGAAACATCACTGGAACCATGTGGCGCACGGTGCCGTTCCCGGCGCCCGAGGCCGCTTAGGCGACGCCAGACGACAGTCCGCCTACGGAAAATGTAGTCTTGACGTCACACTTGCAGTGAATAGCAGCGCCGGGCTCTCGGTCGCTCACACTGACAACACCGATTGTCGTGACATTAAAATAAGTTCTGAAAGTAGTCACTGCGCGGTGATCGATGAGCCTGGAAACGTTATGAACCTTGGTTTTTTAAAATTGTAATACACCGGCGGTTTCGTTCCAAGGACTTGGGACATTGAGATAATTTCGCGGAATAAACATATTTTACCCGCCAAAACTAAGCTGAATCTGTACTATGCGTTCTTTTATTCTTATGTATCGTATTGCTTCCTTGTCATCTAACATCCAGAAGCTTCTAGTACTGCAAAAAAGAACACTTCGCGTAATTGCTAATGTACCATATGATGCTCCGACACGTCCTATCTACCAGCAATACAGAATGATACCCGTAACAAGAATGTTCGATTACAGGTTTGCATCCTTCTATAAAAAAATAATAGCCGAAGACGACACATTTTTTTCTAGCATTGTGACACTTACACCACATCGGACACCGTATATGACACGACAGCGTATGATCTATTCATTACCACGATGCAGAACAAACTATGGCTTTTCCACACTAAAATACATTCTTCCCAAATACTTGAACACGCCATTTTACGACACGTTGCTCAGCATGTCTGTCTCGGCTATTCGAAATGTGTTTGCAAGCTAGGTCCCACAGTATGCGTACCCATGTATAGAACTCTATTGCATTGAAGCGTAAATGTTGTGTAAAACCTTTATTCTGTTGTGCGGAATTAGTACTTGTCCATGCGAAGTAAAAACAGTTTCCTTTCATGCATGTATTTAAAAAAAAAAAAAGAGTTTCTTTTTATGCACGTATTTAAAAAAAAAATGTTTCCTTTTATGCATATATTTACATGCCTTGTCTTTCCGTGTACCTTGCGTTGTTACCAGTGTATGAAGTAACCATCATAGTCGCTAGCAAACTGCCTCTTTGTAGGGGTGGCGAGGCTTGTCAAGCGGTCGTAATGACTGCTTTTTTCTTGCCGCCCTCAGTTTTTGTAAAAAAAAGCTGAAATAAAGTGATTGATTGATTGATTGATTGATTGACTCTTGCTGGGTGTGAATGCTCAAAACAATTCATTCTACGCATTCAATACAGTTATAGGGAATATTAAAAACCGTTTCACAGCACCTTTACGACTGCATTTCCTCTTAGGTGATCGCCTGTACAGGTAGATAATACTGCCTTTTGATCGACCTGACAAAAAACTATAGTTAAACCTGGATATGACGAAGTTGAAAAAAGTCCGGGATTTTTCGTTACATGCAGTTTTCGCGAGAAGATCCGAAAGGGCAATGCAGAACGGAAACTAAACTAAGAAATAAATGTAAACAGCATCGTAAGATACAACCATCCTTTCCATATATCCCTATTTCACGCGTCATCACGTCCCACCCGGAATGTAACGCTTGGAAACTTTAATCTGCCACCCACTCACAACGTGTATGGAGAACGACAGCTCGCTTTTATTGGTGCAAAAATACGAAATACCCTTACCCACGAAGCAAAATACGCTCAAAATTTCACTGCTAGAGAAAAAACTTCGGCACATACGCGCTAAGAACTAATGCTTACTCAACCTGCTGCGCATATTTGTTTTTATTATTATTATTATTTCTTTTTTTGGACATCGACGATGTTTTTCATATTATAGAGTTGTTCCGTGTGATGTTTTTTTTTCTTCTTCTTTTCCTATTTCTGCACTTGTATTCATACACATGTATCTCCCCCGCTGTTACAAGTTCTAATTGCATTGTACTGGCGTGTCTGTATGATTGTATTTAATTTTTTGGACCCATGACTAGCCTACGGCTACGGGTGCAGAGAGTGTTGGACACATCTTTGTGTACTTTTAAATGTAAATAAAGAATTTGAATTTGAAATCACCGTGAAAATCTTTACAGGAAACCCCATTATTCGATGTCTGATGTCGCGACTGCTGCGGCAGCCGCCGTCATCTCCGCCGCTGCTTGCGTAAGACCGGAATACAAAGATGTTTTTACGGCTGCAAGTCGACTAGTTCCGCCCGACAGGGCGCAGTCGCCGCCGGGCGTCGAGAAAACGCCTACCGCCTACCGATCTGCTTCCGCCAGATACTGACGCGCGGCGTCCGGTGAGACCGGGAGCGGCAGCTGAATCATGCCAATAGCAGTGCAGAAAGCCCGCTTTTCCGGTTTGGCTGCCTCTGCCTGGAGTCACCAGTGTGGCCGTCATGGCCGACGAGTTACGCAGTGGTTTTGGCACGGAAATGTTAATATCACTTTCCTTTGTTAATATAGCTTTCCTTCGTAGCCGTATGGCTGCGCTTGGGTGGATGTCAATGAGTAATTACTCCCTTATTACAAATTTACTCCTCCTTGGGGGATTCCCCTAAACATTTAGTCAAGACTGTTCCCACTTCGAGTTATTGATCAATTCGCTCTCGCCCTGCCATAAGCTTGCCGTCCCGGTTAGTGCAGTTGGTAGAGCGACTGCTCCGGTGAAGCGGTGGTCCCGGGTTCGAACCCCGAACCAGGACGAATTTTTCTTTAACTACGAAGTTTCTGAGAAAGCTGTATAGCTTTCCTTTGTAGCCGTATGGCTGCGCTTGGGTGGATGCCAATGAGTAATTACTCCCTTATTAGAAATCGTGACATCGTATTAGTTTATCGTGAAAATAAACGCTACCTCAGACATGAAATGTCGCTTTATTTTTAGAGAACATGGCCGAATCTCGTATCTATATGCCCGCCTTTCCTTCCTGAAGCGAATGTGTCGAAGAAAACCGCAGCCGCTGGTTCCCGCAGCTGAGCGGGCATCCAAAGGTACGTGATGCCATGGAATTGGAGCATGCAAATTCTGATAGATACTTATGCACGCATGCTAAAGCAAGTGCGTTAGTGTCGAAGTGAACACTTAAAAAAAATTGAACGCACAGAAAATTCAGTGTCGACACTCTCAAAGACCTAATTGCACAGTAGTATTTGCCACTTGTTGATCACAATTGCTTTCGCGTCGAGGGACACATGGCGGCGCGCCGCCGCTTCTTCGCATCGTGTATCTCCAGCCGGGCGTCGCGCCGCCACGACGATTTCTGCCGTGCGAATATTGTCAAAAAAAAAAAAACGTCGCTTGTATCCCGGGCTACGCGAGCAACCATGGGGAGACGAAAGCGAAATCAAAGGAGATGCGCTGACGGACATGTCTCAACTGCGGCCGCTCTTTGCGACTGTTGACGCTCCTCTCAGGTCAGTTCGTGTTTTACTTTTCAGACAAATGTCTTACCTCAGCACAAGCTAACAGACGCCCGGCGCAGCGTGTCCGTTACATCAAGGTCAACCGCCGCTGGGCATTCGTTACATGGAGGTCTCAAATACACGCCCTTCAATGGAGGCGGCGTTGGGCAATTGAAAAACTTCGTTATATCGAGAAATTCGCTATATGGGGGTTCGGTAAATTCAGGTTTAAAAGTATTTTACTTGTGAACAAGATTGAATACACAACTTTGTGATCACTATATCGTAGAGCTGCTGTCTGTATAACGTGCTGTTAAGTAACCGTAATTTATCTTTTTGAAAAGAGGCGTAATATTCAACCCATATACCTCTGAAATGTAAACATTTTTGTAGGACCAGTGCGGTAATGCTCCAGGCTGATTCAGAACTTTAAGAGAACTGGTTTAAAGGGCTTCGTCTACAACGCGAAGTAATTATGCATAGCGGAAAACAGGGCTAATATAGCGCGCATTGTTTCTGAATGAGAGATTAGAGCTCAGCGCAATGAAAACACTGACGGCTCTCCAACTGAACTCTGTTACGCATGAGTAACAGGGAATGGCTTGGGGTCGTTACGTTAGTTAGAAGGTGAAACGCGGCGATGACAGTTCGTACTGAAGTAATTAGGAGAAGATAGCAGATAGTCAATTTAGCTAGTTTTGCCGCACGCATGGTCTAGGATGCCACACTAATAGCTCTACTCTGACACACTCCATTCATTCGTGTGCGCAACCAAAATAGGCCTACCCATGACCGTTGAAGAGGAAAAAAAACAGCTCATTTCAGACAGCGCACACACCACGGTTTTGCTGCTGCTTACGGCTTAAGGCGAGAGGATTGGCGTCGAAACGTGTGCAAGTATCTCTAATATGAATAAAAGAGGTAGTTTGCACATAAGAATGAACTCCGGGGTTATTTCTGCACAGAAATTTCAAGTGTCTCAAAGGTACTTTCGTATAAAGTTAGTTAGTTAGTTTATGGGGTTTAACGTCCCAAAGCGACAAAGGCTATGAGAGACGCCGTAGTGGAGGGCTCCGGAAATTTCATAAAGGAAAATTATTAAGAATAGGAGAAAAAGTCAGTGCTCGACTGACGCATATTATCATCGGATAAATGCGGTATTCAATTTCACAAGAGAGACCTACACGTACGCGGGACACTCGCTGGAGCAAGGTTGGACTAGAAAATACCATGGAGTAGAAAACCGATATATCGTGACAAATACGATTTATTCTCTATTCAGCTCTCCTGTTTGTTTTTTTTTTGTTCTCCGACACAATTTTCTTCCTTAACACTGATATCCCGCATGGAGTGAACCCAATTTATTCGCATGCAACAAATCTCTTAGCCGAAGGCGTTAGTCACTGAGAAGTTTTTATTTTACTAAAGCATTTTATTCCTTTCGAGTGTTAAAATGCCATGGCAACTTGAGAACAATTCCTGCAATCCAATGTCAGCTAAGACATAGGAATTAAGAATAGGAGATGAAAATGCATGGCATCGCATACAGCCTTGCACTGTGGCACACGGTAAGCCTTGTTCATATTGTTACACCAACAAAATACTATACAGCATACTATACTATACAATACTATACACCATACAGCACACTATTTGAAATGTTGTGCAGTATTGCCTCATATAGCACGTATCCCGCTTTTTATTCTTTTGCGAGAACTTCCAGGGGTCCCATATATTCGTCGAGACAGTGATACTGTCAACGGTTTTGCAGACCATTACCTCACCATTTACAATGCACGACAAAACAGCTTACAAGGGTAGACGTGAGGGCTAGATCGCGGATCATGCTTCTTAATTAAATTAGCGCAAAGACACGGACACAGAAAGAAGGGACACACACACAGCGCTTGCTTACAAAACCTTTGTTCTTGCAATTTACATGTCTATACACACACGGCTTGATACGCCAGAGGTGGAAAACTGACATAATGCTCAATAAAAAAAAACAGCCGAATGCTAATTACGTATCGCACCCTTTGCAAAGTACGCCCGTTCTTAGCGTACTTGCAAGTGTAACAACATAGCATGTTACCGTGCAAGCTTCACTTATTCGATATCTTCGATATTGTCGAATTCGAGAATTACTTCAGTTGCTTTTGAGGTCCGTAACAGCACGGAGCATTCGCGGCAATGCAAGACTGAAAACATCGGTTAAATCTGACGCTCAGTATACGAAAGTGCGTATAACCCCCCCCCCCCCCCCCCCCCCCCCATCAGAGCAAAAAACAAGCTGTTTCTACCCACCGAAATCTCAGCACTCCTCACCCGGCGGAAGGTTTAAACAAAACACGCAATGTTTGCTCCGAAGAACTTTTCAAGGGTGCCCAGCTATAGTTCTAAAAGTCGACCAGCGTTTGCTTACGTGTAGCTGAAACGGTCGCGGCCGCGGCAGCACGCGCACTTGGCGGCGACTCCTTGCAAGAGCAGGCGGCAGCTGTGCATGCCGGGGCCGATGGGTTTGTGCTTAAGAGGAGCGAGTTTCGCGTGCGTTGGGCGGTGCCATATTGCGCTGCAGGATATAGTTCCCGGTAAAGTTCATGAATACAGCTTGCTTAATTAAAAACACGGGTAATTCTTTAAAGCAACCTACAATTCCTTCGTAATGAAAGAAGAGTGTCAATGGAAGCAGTGACTGTCATTTTACGGAAAAGAGAGAGAGTATTCATACGCGCTTACATGCCAGGATATGCAAATATCAGGGAACCATTCCAGCGGGGCGCGAACAGGAAAGGAGCAGTCTTGCGAAATTCTGTTGGCTTAGAAAGAAGAGATGGCAGAAGAGTGAAGAAAAAAAGCGGGGAGGGGGGGGGGGGGGGGGGGGGGAGTGCAGGGCAGCTACCAGGAGCCTCCATAGCGTGTCTCAATGCCGGATGCGAAAGTAGAAGTTGGCTAAAAAAGCTCTCATGAGTGCAATAACCTAGCACGGCAGGCTCTGCCCCACTGTAAGGCTGTGCCGCTAAGGTTTCTTTTTTTTTTTTTGCTACACCCATGCCGGCAAGAACTTAGCCTGTACCTGAATCGCATGATCTTCATATGCAGTAAGTGCAGGCAGAAGGAACATAATCGGGGATGCTGAGGCAACATGTAGGGCTCAATTTGTTTTGCAGTTATTTCTGTTTCCTGCCAAGAAAAGGGAGTGATACTTTGTACAGCTCTCCTCATAAGTATACAGCCCAACAGGCTTGATTTTGAGCTGTTTAGCGGGGCTCCCTAGCGCATCTAGCAGTCCGAAGCTTGAGAGGATTGAGGACGCCGAGCAATTCCTCTCGAGAGAGATTACGGTCGCGGAGGAAGTATAAAGCACGTCTCGTCTTGAGGCATGAAGCACGTCTCACAAGAAAACACATTGGGCCGTATACATTTCACAGGGAGTGAACGTGGTGTGCAAAATACACACTGGCTGGCTATATTTAATGGTAAACATCTAAAGGTATTTATTATTAAGAATAAAATGTGAATTTTCTATTTTGATTAAGCAATACCATGGAAACAACTCTTTGGGATGCAGCAACGAAACTGTGTTTTTTGTGTTTGTCGTGCAAGTGCGCTATACAACTTCGTGAAGCTAAAAGCCGCCTAGGGCGTGTGCAATGAAACTAATCTACGTTGTTTCCAGTGAAGTGGGCTTTTTTCAAAAATAATGTTCACAATTGTTTCAACGAATATTAGCAAATAACAGTTCAGATAATGATTAACAAAACTTTTTCCTTTTCTTCAGACATGGCAGTTGCGCGAAACACACACACACAAGACAGGTTACGCGACGTCCCGTAACCTGTCTTGTGTGTGTGTGTGTTTCGCGCAGCTGCCATGTCTGAAGTATTGAACCAACTAACCCGACAACACGTTCTACTTATTCATATTTTTTTCTTTTCAACCACATACATTTGTTTCATTTGAGATAATGCGCAAGATATGCAGTAAAATTTGGCAAAAAGACTAGAAGTGAGGTGTTTTTATTGCCTGGAAAATGTTGCTTAGATGTGACAAAATTATGTTTTCCGAAAGTTCCCCTTAAAGTTCGCTCATGCGATTGCAATAAAATAAGCCTGGTGTTAAATAAGCCTGGTGTTAGTGTTCAGTACATATTTTTCTTGAAGTAATTTCAGAAGTGGTTCCTTGGCAATTTCTTCACATTTCTAATTTTCTTCCTTTCGGAAAGAGCACTAAAGTCGCGTTTCTTATCAACCCATTACATTACAACCCATTAAATTACAACCCAGCGCCCCATTACAAAATACCTATTTTGTAACAGACTGGTTAACTTAAAACGTGCGCTTTGGCGAGCGATATGGCTCCACCGTAACGGAAAAAAGAAATTTGACTACCATCGAGGCAGGCTTTACAAAATAAGTCGATCGCTACTAAACCCTTTTGTGTATACTTGCTCCTGGAAGCCTTTACGATCAACGGAGACTTAATACTGACGCTTAGCTGGAACGAAAAAAAAAGCGCAACATTACCAGCTGCGTTTTCTCGTGCGGTTTCGGTACACATGAAAGCGAGATTGTTCTAGCTGGCTCGTATTGGACACCGGGTACCTGAAACTGCCGACAGTAATTACAACAGAACCTCTACTGTTTGCAATTTTCTTTCTATTTGCGAACAGAACTGCTCGAGAAGATCTTTGTTAATCAGTCCTATACATAGACCAAAGGCAAGAGGTCCCACGCGATCTGAGAAGACGCATCAACGTCCACCCCATTCTGCGGAATATGCATCTCGCATAAAAAATCGAGAAGCGGAAAGCAAGACGGGAAGCCCTGCAGAAGAAATGGGACAAGCAAACTAACACCCTTTACGTGGACGCAGCAGGACCACAGAATGGTGTCATGACTATTGTGGGCTCAACGCCTTCAGGGTCTATGGTGAACTGTGCCTTGATGAAAACATCTAACCCCACTCACGCAGAGGAGGCAGCTATTGCAATAGCTGTAGCATCTAACCCCAATGCCGTTGTGCTCACTGATTCCCAAAACGCCCGTCGTAACTTCAACAACGGATTAATTAATAGGTCAGGGTTGTCATTTGACTAAGCATCCACCCAAAGAAGCCGCTCACAGGCATGCCCGAGCTCTTCTATACGGGGCGTCTCCCCCTGATGACCATGAAGGGTGCCGCGACCTAATAGGATTAGCAGTGTATGTTGACAATCTCGCGCCATACAGAACAGCCAGAAAGGAGTATGCAACACCCCATTAATCCCTCAATAAGTTACAAGACAACACCCTTAGGAGACTACAAACCAACACATGCCCAACACCAGCTAAGTTACACCAGTGGTACCCTGCACTATACTCTCCGCAGTGAACGCATTGTGGAGAGGTAGCTAACCTCTACCATATAGTGTGGGCATGCCAATTTAATCCCTTAGTTGACCCCATTCCAAACTCCTCAGAGGAGCAGTGGGAGGCTATTCTGCTGAGCGATGATCCCGACCGTCAACACTGGCTGATGGGGAGGGCCAGGGCGGCAGCACCAGCCAGTGGACTACCGGACTAGGCGGCCCAACCACATGTTCTAAGAATATTGAGCAAATAAAGATGTTTTCAATCAATCAAATAATCCGCGCACGCCCGAGAATTAGTCAATAAGTAAGTCTGGTTTCTCTCTCAGACGCCGCGCAGCCCACAGATTTCACGAAATTTGGTTGCCACAAGTAGTTCGAAACAGATTCCGCAAAGGTTGGAGGCTGCGAAACTGGGGGCTTTAAAAGTATTCACAAGTTGTTGTTAGGGTTTATTTTGCCGCAGTGCGTAAAGAGAGGGACGCCGTTACAAACGTGCCATAATTTTGTTGCAAGTTTTCACTATAAGAGGGTGCAAGCATGTAATGTGCAATGATTGCTTTCTTTCAATGTGTTATCATATTTGGAAACATGTGAACGTTAATGAGTGCTCTTTATTCGCTGCAATAATCATGTTTCCTTTGTTTCAACTATGTGTAAATGTGTTCGTTGAAAGTATCAAAAAATTTCTTGGCATATCGAAGCGTCATTACTCAGGGAGTTTCTGCTCGGTGTTCTCTCCCAGTTAGTAATGAACGCGGGAAGGTGGGTGCGTTCGCGAGTTCATTATAGCGGTAGGCAGTGGCTGGCCGACGCACAGCTAACTTCTCGTCCCCTGCTTTGCAGATCTGAATCTGATGAACAGCCTGAAGCAAGCATCACGTGGAAGAGCCCCTGCCGTGCCCAATAGCACATCAGTCTACCGGAAAATCAGCGACTACGTCACCGCACTGCCGCTATAAGAAGAGACACCCCGTCAAGCCTGGCATTATTGCACGCAGCAGCGGTAGGCAGTGGCTGGCCGACGCACAGCTAACTTCTCGTCCCCTGCTTTGCAGATCTGAATCTGATGAACGGCCTGAAGCAAGCATCACGTGGAAGAGCCCCTGCCGTGCCCAATAGCACATCAGTCTACCGGAAAATCAGCGACTACGTCACCGCACTGCCGCTATAAGAAGAGACACCCCGTCAAGCCTGGCATTATTGCACGCAGCAGCAGCGGTAGGCAGTGGCTGGCCGACGCACAGCTAACTTCTCGTCCCCTGCTTTGCAGATCTGAATCTGATAAACAGCCTGAAGCAAGCATCACGTGGAAGAGCCCCTGCCGTGCCCAATAGCACATCAGTCTACCGGAAAATCAGCGACTACGTCACCGCACTGCCGCTATAAGAAGACACCCCGTCAAGCCTGGCATTATTGCACGCAGCAGCAGCGGTAGGCAGTGGCTGGCCGACGCACAGCTAACTTCTCGTCCCCTGCTTTGCAGATCTGAATCTGATGAACAGCCTGAAGCAAGCAGCACGTGGAAGAGCCCCTGCCGTGCCCAATAGCACATCAGTCTACCGGAAAATCAGCGACTACGTCACCGCACTGCCGCTATAAGAAGAGACACCCCGTCAAGCCTGGCATTATTGCACGCAGCAGCAGCGGTAGGCAGTGGCTGGCCGACGCACAGCTAACTTCTCGTCCCCTGCTTTGCAGATCTGAATCTGATGAACAGCCTGAAGCAAGCAGCACGTGGAAGAGCCCCTGCCGTGCCCAATAGCACATCAGTCTACCGGAAAATCAGCGACTACGTCACCGCACTGCCGCTATAAGAAGAGACACCCCGTCAAGCCTGACATTATTGCACGCAGCAGCAGCGGTAGGCAGTGGCTGGCCGACGCACAGCTAACTTCTCGTCCCCTGCTTTGCAGATCTGAATCTGATGAACAGCCTGAAGCAAGCATCACGTGGAAGAACCCCTGCCGTGCCCAATAGCACATCAGTCTACCGGAAAATCAGCGACTACGTCACCGCACTGCCGCTATAAGAAGAGACACCCCGTCAAGCCTGGCATTATTGCACGCAGCAGCAGCGGTAGGCAGTGGCTGGCCGACGCACAGCTAACTTCTCGTCCCCTGCTTTGCAGGTTAGTATCGTAAAATTTCTTTTTGTGCGCTTGAGATATTTCATACTGCTACTCCCGCTGCTGCTGTTTGTGCTTTTGCCTTACTATTTAAATGGAGAAAGATATTTGCTTAGCATGCCAGGAAGCAATCACGGATGACTCCCTTGTTCTGACTTGTTCCGAGTGTGGATTCTCCTATCATGCTGGAAATTGCTCGGGAGTGGGAGAGGCAGCGGTGAAATCTAAACCAGAGACTGACAAAACATGGTTGTGTCCTACTTGTAAAGCCTCTAAACTCCGGGGGAGTCAGAGCTCCGGGAAAACGAAGCCTGAGCAAGGTGCTGATGTGGGAGCTAAGCTGACTATCATGAACAAACGGATTGCCTTGCTCCTACCACTTATTGACAAAATAGAGGACCTGTTGTCTGTGAAAGAAACTGTGAAAAACATTGAAAAACAGTAGAGTTTTTGTCCTCTAAGTATGATACCCTACTTACACTGGTGACTACCCAGGGACAGGAAATCTCCGAGTTGAAAGATAGAATGCAGAAAGTAGAAACGGAAACATCGATCGAAGAAGTTAAGAAACTGAGGAAGGAACTTAATGAACTTGACCAATACAGCCGCCACCAAAACTTGGAGGTTCACGGTATTGAAAAAAGTGAGGGCGAAAACTTGCTCGTGAAACTAAATAACGTCGCACGCAAGCTCAACATCCCAGAGCTAACAGCGAAAGATGTAGAAGCAGTACATAGGCTGCCTGCAAGGGAGGAAAACACTCCCGCAATCATGGTACGCTTTTCTTCGCGTACAACCAAGGAGCAGTGGACCGAGCAAAAGACACAACTGGTAACTAAGGTTCCCGGCGTTCGTTTCCTTGACAATCTAACTCCTCTGAACAAGAAGTTGCTGTGGGTGATAAAATCGAAGGCACTCGAGCGTTCCTATAAGTTTGTCTGGCAAAAGAATGGCAGAATCCTTGTGCGCAAGAAAGAAGGCGACAGCGCTATTTAGATCAGAACTGAAGATGACCTGGCGAAAATGGTGTAGCAGAGCGCGTGCGCTCTGATTCTGTTTTTTCTTTTTCATGGCTGCTTACACCTCAAACTGCGGTTATCATAGCGCTATCACTTTCGCCAGCATAGTCAAGGAAACACAAGCGCTGAAAAAAACAGCATCGTTTTTTCACCTTAACGCGAGAAGCTTGCGAGACAAGTATCCTGACGTTTGTGCGTACCTGGCAACGTTAAATCATTAATTTACGGTACTTGCATTTTCGGAAACTTGGTTCAGTGATCAACAGCATGCAGTCAAGCTTGATAACTATAATTATGAATCGCTTGGTCGATGTAACCGACGCGGTGGAGGCGTGGCGCTCTACATCAGTAAACACCATATGTACAGTATCATCCAAGAGTACTCTGCTATTACGGACAACTATGAATCCCTTGCAGTCAAGTCTCAAGCGTTTGCTGTGACGGTTGTATACCGGCCACCTTCAGGATCCTTGTCTGCATTGTTAGATTTTTTCGAAGACCTTAGTGAGAATTTGTTATCCTTTAAGTGCCCAGTAGTCATTTTGGGAGATTTTAATATTAATTTGCTTTCCTCTGGTTTGTGTTCCAGTAAGTTTCAAGATTTAATACACTCGACCGCTCTAATAAATGTTATTAGCATACCTACTCGTGTCACTGCAGATAGCCAGACATTAATTGATTTGTGTTTGACAAGTTGTCATGACAATGGTGTGCGCTCTGGAGTTCTGACAACAGGCATCAGTGACCACATGCCAATATTTTGCTTCCTGCCGGTAACAACACAACCTCAGTCACACCAGGAAGCTCCGCCCCGTAGACATGTCAGTGCAGCTGGAATAGCTCGTTTTCGTGATCTTTTAAGTAGTTTAACTTGGGAAAATGTTTTAAATTTTGCACATCCTAACGATGCATACAACTGCTTTCTAACTGCGGTAACTCAACAATATTATGATGCTTTCCCTGCAAGAATTCTGAAAAAACCTAAGCGTGCAAGGAAGCCTTGGATCACTAACGATTTATTAAATAAGATAAATGCCCGAAATGACTTGTTCAACACGTTTATTAAGACTAGAGATATAAATAAACTGTCAGAATACAAAAAAACTGCGAAATAAGTTAAGTGGTGAACTAAAGAAAGCTCGCACAGCGTATTACATGAACAAGTTTACGGCAGTGTACAACTGCCCTCAAAAGGCATGGACCTTGTTCAACTCAATTCTTTCGCAGAGAAGTGACACTATACCCCATGAGTTAGTCGTAGATGGCACAAGCCACGCCGGTGAGTCACTAGCAAACCTATTTAACAATCATTTTCTTACGGCTGGTGCATCTCGCAGCAGCTCGGTCAGTTCATACCTAAATCTAAGTAATACTGAAATAGATTCAATTTTTTTTGACGCCAACCACACCAGATGAAATTGAAGGAGTGATAAAAAATATGAAAGATTCTTCTGCTTGTGGTTATGATGACATTGCTGTCCGACCAGTGAAAGCAGTATCTGATATTCTTTGCGTGCCCCTTTCCCATATTTGCAACAACATAATGCGGCACGGTATATTCCCAGACAGCATGAAAATTGCCCGCGTCTGTGCAATACATAAGGGTGGACCTAAGAACGTTCTCGCGAACTACAGACCTATATCTGTATTACCTTTTGTTTTAAATATACCTGAGTATGTTATAAATAACAGACTCTACAGATTCTTATCAAAGAAAGAAATAATAGCAAAACAACAGTATGGTTTTCAGAAAGGAAAAACAGTTCAATCTGCCTTGCTGAACATCAAAGAAAAAATAATAACTAATATTGAGAATAAGATGTACACCGTAGGCATATTTTTAGACTTTAGGAAAGCTTTTGACTCGATTAAACATGATATATTATATAATAAACTTTGTAACTATGGCATTCGTGGAATCGCGCTTGACTTAATTAAAAGTTACTTACATAACCGTTACCAGTTTTTAAAACTCAATAGCTTCAAATCAACGTCTAAACTGATACAGTATGGTGTCCCGCAGGGATCTATCTTAGGGCAACTTTTATTTCTTCACTATATTAATGACATTGTATGTATTCCTCGAACTCCTGATATTATCTTATACGCTGATGACGCAAATATTTTGTTTTCAAGGAACCGACTTAACCAGCATATTAACAGAAGCAAATGCATGGCTTGAACAATTGTCTATCTGGTTATATCATAATTAGCTAGTCCTGAATACAGAAAAAACAAACTACATGATATTTCGACCCAAATATAAGGCAGCAGATTGTTATCTAAAGCAAGAATTTCAGAAAAAAGTGATAACGCAAGTAAGCAAGCAGAAATTTCTAGGCGTGATCTTTCACGAAAACCTTAACTGGACACCAGACATCGATAGCATCTGCACCAATATATCGAAAACCTTAGGTATCCTAAACAAATTCAGGTACATATTACCCACGTGGTTCAAGTGACAGTTGTACTATGCAATGATTTACTCACGACTACACTGCTGCGTATTGGTATGGGGCACGACTTCAAAGGGCAATCTTGAACGGCTTCATATCATGCAGAAGAAAGCGATTCGATTTATTGAAAGCTTATCAGCACGCGAACATACTCAAGGTTTTTTTCTATGAAAACAAGATTCTTACATTTACTAACGTATTTCGCCAAGTACTAGCACTCAGAATATACAACGAAATCAAACGTAATCAACCAGGCTTTTTCGCAACATATGAACGCGCTCACTGTGGCTACGAGTTGAGAAATGTATTGTTTACTTCAAACCTGATCAGAACATCTTACGGGAAGCAGTCGGTTAACTTTTAAATGCCTGCACTTTTAAACATGTTTCAGGAAATTGTTCAAATAGTCTGTAACTCCAACTCAGAAAATAGTTTTAAGAGACAAGTTAAAACTTTTTTACTAGATAAAACATATCTACGCTGTTTTGATGTATGCTATTTTAATTTGTTTGATTTGTTTTTTCTTAATTGTTTTTTTATGTATGGTATTCTATTGTATCTTGAGTTGTGCCTTTGCATTGTATTCTGCCTGCTCAGTGGTTGATGTTTCTAATAATGGCGTCTTGTACCGCATCTTTCTGATTGTTTTGTAACTGCACAGCTTTGCTGTCTCCTTATTCTTTCTTGTCCTTGGCGCGACCGGCCACTTGTATATATCCTGATGCAATATTCCGGAGACGAGGCCTCGTCAGGCGTGCATTAAACGCGTTTTGCCTCGTCGACCTTGGCAGTGCTTGATACCAATGTGTGTTGTTCGATCTTGTATTGTAACCAGTTCTGTCAAAATAAAATGATCAAACAAAATTATCAGCCAACGGCTGAGTAAAAAACAAAGTCCCGGTTTATGCTCTGCGACGAACAAAAGGGCCTATTTTGGCCATATGAATGCCAGCATTACTTCTCATAAAATGAGCATACTGGAACAGTCGCCAGTTAATGAGCAAAACGCAAAACTCGCACGCACTAATGGGAATCAAGGCGCATAACTGAGGGGGAAAGAAGAGCGCGCAGATGCATTTTGGAAATAAAAAAAGCACATTGAGGGTATTTAGTACATAAATGTCTCAACATTGAGGGTATTTAGTACATAAATGTCTCAGCCGTGTTCTGAGTGCATAGTTTGAAGTAGCTCTTTATTTTCATAAATGCGTCACGTAAACAGAACACCATTCGATTCCGAGAAACAATCACCAGTAGTAAAGACTGCTTAGGATTGCGCTTAACTTGTACTACCTTTCGTTTTCCTCGTCTGAGCGACGCAGACTCTACTAGAGCAGAGCGGAATGGTGGGCCTGTTGGTATGGCATGTCAAGGGAGAAAACCAGCCAAAAGATTGCGAAACATGGTGATGCTTGCGTCAGTTCACCATCGATAGCGTTGACAGCAAAATAATTTGATTATGTGAGTGATCATGTCTCAGGGTTCGCCTTGGCGCATGCGTGGTGATTACCTGGCGGTCTGTACTGAATGAAAAATTCAGTTGTTAGTCCAGCCGTTGTCCTGTGTCGTTCTCTTCTTCTGTTTTCGTCTTTTTTGGCTGGTTTTCTCCCTTCACAGACTCTACTAATAACTGAAGGTAATACATATCTTACGAAGATATCTTACATAAGAACAGCGTTGTGAAAATGCGCCCAGAACAGTCGCGTTTCAAGCAAGCGCTTCAACGCTCCGCATGCGATACAAAATGAAGCGGGCGGTAGCGGCCGCGCGCTTCGCTCACTAATGGCGGCCGAGAGGGGGGGGGGGCGAGGAAGAAACGGCGAGAGGAGAGGAGGAGCTTGCGCTACCTCTTAAAATACAGGGGTCGTAGGTGTTCTCCGATGCCAGCGCCACATCATGGCGAGCGCCTCATTTATCGCCGCCCGCCTACTTTTGGCGATCGCTGATAAGCGTAGCTCGCAGCTTTGAAGAAAACATAGAGCTACTATACCAACTCGAAGAAAAGCGGGACGGTCGGCATCCACTGACCTTGGCGCCTATGGCAAGGCGTAGAAAATATAGGAGGCTACGCTCCAGAACACCTGCGCCCTTATGAGCACAACGCTTCACCAGGGCTACGTTCATGACTCTAACATCATCAGCCTGACTACACCCACTGCAGGACAAAGGCCTCTCCCATGTCACTGAATCAACCCTATCCTTTGCCAGTTGCGGCCACAGTATCCCCGCAAACTTCTTAATCTCATCCGCCTACCTAACTTTCTGCCGCCCCCTGCTACGCTAGCCTTCTCTTGGAATCCACTCCGTTACCCTTAAGGACCAGCGATTATCTTGCCTTCGCACTGCATGCACTGCCCAAGCCCATTTCTTCCTCTTGATTTCGACTAGAATGTCATTAACCCGCGTTTGTTCGCTCCTCCACTCTGCCCGTTTCCGATCTCTTGACGTTACACCTATCATTTTTCTTTCCGTAGCTCGCTGCGTTGCGCTTAACTTAAGCTGAACCCTCTTAGCCTCCACGTATCTGCCCCATAGGTGACCGGTAAGATACCATGACTCCATGGCAACGCAACATATTTCCCACGTGAGTCAATATTGCATCACTAATGCGCCATGCAGTCGTTTGTGCTGCAATATCGAACGGTGCTCGTTTGCGCATTCTTTTTACGTGGCTGGTTCTATAGGAGAACGCTTCGTATGGTACACTGTTCCAGCCCCCCGGTTTGTTTGCACGCTCCTGGACATAACCCCAAGTGGGAGGCCATGCATCGCGAAGTATTGATAACAGTCATCCGCTGGCCTTACACAACTGATTAGCGCTTCTTTGTCTTCTTACGATAAGCGTAGACATGATAGCACCATATGTTTCCTGTATACGAATTGTGTTCCACTACTAGACAAAACGATATATCTTAATCCTGTTAATGAAGCCAAAATAATGACTATTTTCACAGAGCTTAAAAATAGTACTTCATGCGATATTGATGGACTACAGATACGGCCCATAAGATCGATTCTCGACATTATTTTGCCCTACATAACCCATATAATTAATCTATGTATTGCAAATGCTGTTTTTCCTCACGAAATGCAAGTTGCCCGCTGTTCTGTACTTTTTAAGAAGGGTGATAGGAACAAGTTAGGCAATTACCGCCCGATATCAATTCTTCCAATATTCTCAAAGGTACTTGAAAAAGCGCTTCATAAACGCTTTGCGGCATTTCAATCCAGACACCACATACTTACCAAATCACAATATGGATTTAGAAAGCACCTTTCCACAGAATTTGCACTGTTAGATCAGAAGGAATATATACTAAAACAATTTGAACAGAATAGGATAGTTTTAGGAATATTCATTGATTTCAGAAAGGCCTTTGACCTTATAAATCATCAATTACTTCTCCAGAGCTTGAACGCTACGGCTTCGGCAGGCACGCAGCATCGATAGTTAAGTCATATCTTCAATATCGCCGGCAGGCTCTTAGTGTAAATGGCTTCATGTCTGAAACTCTCCCTGTTCGCTGCGGTGTACCGCAAGGGAGTATACTCGGTCCTTTTCTTTTCAATCTTTATATTATTTACATCGTCAATGTATTTCCCTCCACAAAATTTATTATATACGCAAACGATACCAGCATGTTCTTGGCTGGTGAAAATGCTAATGAGTTAATAGATACTGCAAACTGCATGCTCGAACATCTAGACCAGTGGACACAAAAGAATGCATTACAAATTAATGTAAACAAAACAAAAGCAGTTATCTTCCGGGCCAGGAATAAACAAGTTCACCTGACAAAGCAATTATGTTTGCGATCTTGTCCACTGGAAATAGTGGCACATTTCAAAACCCTGGGGGTTGTCTTTAATCAGCAAATGTCCTGGGACGATCACATAGCCCACATAACTTCTAAGTTGTCGCAAATAATTGGTATACTCCATCGCAACCGTGAAATCTTGCCGTCTTGTGTTATGATGTTAGTTTATCACTCTTTATTCCATTCTCGCTTTAACTACTGTAGCCTTATCTGGGGTACTACAACACAGGAAAATCTGAGCAAATTACTCGTATTGCAAAAAAAGGCAATGCGAATTGTTAAGAGATTACCAAGGTTACATCACACAGGAGAAATATTTTTAGAGCACAAAATTATACCAGTAACAAAAATCTATGACTATCGCCTTAGCCGAACACTTAAACAGGAATTTTTGAATAAAACGTCTTTTATTCAAAATCTTTCAGGCCTGAAAAGGCGCGAACAAACTTATGAAACAAGAAATGATGAAATGTGGCAAACTAATACATTTCGAACAACGTACGGTCTGCAAACTTTAGAAAACCGTCTTCCACGACTTCTTAATGATCTGCTAAAAAAGAATATAACACCCCAATGTGTAACATTTCAGAGACTTCTAACTTACTTTCTTTGTAGACATTTCATGTAATTCTTCATGCAACGAAAACAGCCGCCTTGGAACTGTTGGTGTTCCTGGCTCGTATTCATATGTTTTCTATTAAAGCGTCTTTACCATGTAATTGCATTGTGTTAAATATTATAATTCCTTATTTCTTTTTGCCTTGTGTTTATGGTTTTGTACTGCTTTAAATATATGTGCCAGGTGCATCTGTTTTGTAACATGTTTCTGTACTGTCTTTTAGTGCGGTGTGCTCATCGCACGTATTTTCCCTTTACTTTGTATATTTTGTTTTTGCGCCACTTTGTATGCTGCCAAAAAGGGGGGCCGTTGCTCTGTCAAGCTGTTGAAAGACAGCTTTTACTTCGGTCCCCTGCATCATCATGTACAACGTGGTGATCAAATAAACATTATTATTATTATTATTAAGTATTACGGGGAAAACTGTTCCCATTTCTTCGCTCATCTGAATTGGAATTGACTGCCTAGTGAAAGAAGCATGCTGTCACGTTTCCGCCGCATCAATACAATTGATCGCCTCTAATTTTTTTCATATGCTTTCGCTCATATTAGCATTATGATCATGATCGTCATCATCATAGTTTATTTTGCTTTTAATGGCCTCTACTACGGCATTGCTTAAAGGTGTGTGTGTGTGTGGGGGGGGGGGGGGGGGGGCAGAACAAAATTGCCGACGATTACGCTACTTCGTAAGGCAAAATTTGAGAGCAGCTCATCAGCTGTTTCAGATTTTTGATAGATTGAGCCAAAGAATTCGACGGCGGTGACGGTAAGCTTCTGCTTCCGCGGCCCGCATCTCTGGATTCTGGCGGCGATGGCGCTGGGCCTCTGCTCTGGCAGCTCGTTTAGCAGCAGCGGCACACGAAGGACTTCCATCGGTTGCCTCGTTGATGGCTCAGAAGGAACTCACAGAGAATAAACTATTTATATAGGCAGGCGGTTCGCAGAGGCGAACGGCGGCGGCTATGCGTTTCGGCTCGGGCGGTGCACATATCGAGATCCGCCGCCTCCAATCCGGCTCTCTGATTGCCGCCGCACTGGGGTGGAATCGGAGGAGGAGCGAAGAGAGCAATTAAGTTATAGGGAGTTCGCGGGAGATGGCGCCAGGTGTGCGTTCAACTAGAGCAGCACGCTGCCATATCCGCCGCCACCGATCCGGCGCGCTGATTGCCGCCGCACAGGGGTGGCATTGGAGGAGGAGCGAAGAGAGCAATTAAGTTACCGGGAGGACGCGGGAGATGGCGCCAGGAGCGCGCGCAACTAGAGCAGCGCGCTGCTCCGGCTGCGGAGCTGGTTACGAGGGACAACGGCGACGCCGCGCAACGCAGCAACGGGCACCAAAGAGCAGCGCTCTAAAACTAGAGGAGACATTTAGCTCCGTCTTAAGGGTATAACGCGATAGCAGTAGAGTGTTAAAGCCTAGATATAAGATATTGGTCATTCTCGACTTTACATTCATAGATCCCTGCGAGTCCTCATACAGCTCCTGGCGCAGTGGTGCCGATGTTAAGCGATATGCCACAGTCCTACGATTGAAGGTGCGGCCACCGCAGCCTTCCCGCTCAACCTTTCGCGGCCGATAATTAATTTAGCAGCATCCATCCACGGTGGTCAGTTTGCTCAGAATGCGACGGGCACTATGGGTAGCGCTGGAAGCCCATGTGACCTAATTGGCTTCCCAAGGTTGCTTCTCCGGGAATTTAGCGCTCACAACGCCGATGACGACGACGGATTTCCTGCATAACGAGAGCTTTAAATGTATCGGTAAAAACATATACAATGTAAATGTAGTAATGCAATGCTAGAAGAATTTAGCACAATGTAGTACAAATATCAGCTCTATATAACCTTGGTATTATAACCATTAGTACTAAAGGCGAGTGAGGTGATTCGCTACAACTATCCAAGTAGAACAGCTCAATCGCACCTCTCGTAATAGTTAGACATTGCTTTAAAATTGGAAGAGTCGATGCTTTCTGTAGCGGGCACTGAATAAATGGCGACAGCGAAGGAACAGCAGTCACAGCAAGGATTAAGAAAGTGCAATCGAGATAGGTCGTGGGAATAAGTGGCGATATCTAATAAAAACTGCCTAATGCTTAATAAATGTGAGGCTAATGCTCAGCGCATGAGCACATATTTTTATTATTTTCGCCTTCAGCGAAAAAATAAATCTGTTCTTAGTGGATTTATATCTGGCTTTTCTGTTTGCAGTTTGATGTTGTTATTAAGGCAGCCAACAGCCATCGAAAACATGAGTCATGGGGTTGTATATCTTCTTCCGTTTGTAGTTTGCCATGAATGGGACAATAACAAAAGCAGAAGAAAAACATCCACATGCCGCCATCGAGATACGAACCCACGACCTCAGAAAGCAGCAGATTGGACACCGTCACCTTAACTCAGTCGGTAGAGCCCTGGACGCGAAATTCGGAAGACATAAGTTCGTATCCCACAGGCGGGATGCGGTTTTTTCCTGTACTTTAATTAACCTCCCATTGATGAAGAAGTATAAATAAAAAAATACATCACCTATGCTCCTTGATATCGAAGGCTGTTGTTGGCTCCCTTGATGTATGCCATAACCAGCGCATCTTTTCCCTTCACTTGTATGCGTGATGCTGTTATTTTCTCAAAATGTGCAAGTAAACGCAGCGCCATTATAAAGGACATCATCACTGCGGCCTCTGTCAGGAGCTGTGCACTCTGGATAAGCCTGAACGCCTGCTTGGCTTCAATCTGTGACTACGCCACCGTTTCAATTGCCAAGAGAAAGACTTCGGATTGTTTGCCGGCAAATTTGGCACATTAGACCCCATTAAGCTAGTCTAATTCGAAAACCGCATGAGTTGCCCTTAACTTAAGTTGTCCAATATTCCGCACTCGCTTCTCGCCCTCGCGAGGCAATCGCACAGCATCGGAAGGCGGCATCCCGTCGGGCTCGTATTTAGCCCACAATGCTGTAGGTATAACAAGGAGAGAGTTACAGTTTGCGAACCATCAAGCTTCGTTTCTTCTTACTGCCGTTTGAGGAGGATTGGCACACGAAACAGAGACTATTGGGGCGTGAGCTTTGCTGTGGTTTCTGATCTTCAGGTTCGTTGGCGCGGAGAATGGGCTGAGACTTGTGAAACCTCGTCGGCACACTCCGAAGCGCCGCCACACAAAGCACTAACAACGTAGTGCGTGAATGGCGCAAGTGGAGCCATCGTTGCAAGTAATGTGACCAGTTGACAGCAGTGTAGCCCTAAATGTTTACCACTCTTAACTTTTACAGCGCGCTCTTAGGCGCCCGTTTCTGCGTTTCGCGGCGTCGCCGTTGCCGTCGCCGCCGCCGTTGTACGTTGTAACCAGCAGTGGACACCCTTTAAGCTGCGACGAAGCGGGAGCTTGGAAAGGAGAAAGTAAAAGCGCAACCTTCTCCTCTCGTTAGCAACCGGCACGCCGGTGGCAGGCGCAGCTGTGCATAGCAACCATGACGTCGCACAGTAGAACGACCGCGCGCGCGTCGGCGGTGGCAGCTACACCGCCGCTCCTTCGCCAGACATCTCTTTGCAGTCGACTGAGACGCATGGCTCTGAAGCGTCCCAGTGATTCCGCGCCAAGCGGTTCGGGGAAGCGGCAGTGGGTTGACCACAAGGCTTTCGCCAAGCAAACTTTATAATTTCCAAAGTGTCTTCGGTATTTTAGAGCGCAGCTCTTTGGCGTCCGTTCCTGGGTTTCGCGTCGTCGTCGGCGTCGGCGTCGGCCTCGTAACCAGCTCCGCCCCCAATGTCACGCTTTTCAATTGGTCGAAATGCTCGTGACGTCACACTGCGCGAATTTCAAATGGGGCCAATTGTACTTTGGCTAGTAACCATGCAACCAATCAAAGGGATCGTATAGTGATGCTGCAACTAAGTTGGACTGAGTTTAGTTAATTGCTTAATTAATCAATTAGCCTAATTAATATAGAGGAGAATGAAGAGGTCAGAAGAAAAGAAAAGACGCGCGCCGCAGCGACAACAGCGTCCGCGGAAGGAAACGCTGCTGAAAAAAACATAAGTACGAAGCCGCGTTCCCTCCACCACCACGCACTTCCCCACTCAGTAAGTTGTTGTGACTGAGAGAAGGATGAAGAGGAAATTGCACGGGCCTGCTACTGGCTCGAGCCAAGCCACCACCGCTGCCACGTGCAGATAGAGGAGAGTTAAAGAGCAGAAGAAAATGAAAAAGAAAAGACGCGCGTCGCAGCAACAACTGCGTCCGCCGGAGCGGACGCTGCTCAAAAAACAGATAAGCGGCCGAAGCCGCGCTCGCCGAAGCGAGAACAGATACTCGCTCTCGCCGAATTGGTGGAACTGTCTAGGATGTTCGACACAACGTATATGAAACGAGCAACGTCCCACTCAGTAAGACGTTGCTCGTTTCATATACGTTGTGTCGAACATCCTAGACAGTTCCAACAATTGACAGGTTAATGACAGAACACGATGGATAGAAATACAAGAATATAAATATGAAATAGCCTAATTAACCTTTCTAGTTAGACCGCATAAATCAATAAAACCGAGAACGAAATTGGTCGAGTTGGGGAATCGAACCAGGGTCTCCGGAGTGCGATACGAGCACGCTAGCCACTCCGTAATGCCAGCTGAATGGTTTGGAATGAACAAAGGCGCGTCTAGCTAATACGGCGTCTTCGTTCACTCCCATCTTCCCCCTTTCCCTCACGGCGAGGTGCAGGTGTCCACCCAGATATGCGAGAGAGATACATTTCCTTTCCGCAAAAAATAAATTTACCGTCCAGCAAGGCGTACAGCCGAATTGGCGATGGCGTTCTGTGGACTCCCTGGCAGCGTTGCAAGACGCTGTCGCGTTCCACTCTTACAGGCGAAGCTTAACATGTTAACCACACATCAGTAACACACGCAGACAGCCAATGGACGCGTCATTCGCTGGCAGCACTTGATTCATCATTCACAACCACATTCTTAACGTACGCTCCCTTGCCGCACATGCCAAGGACGTACACCACGATCACATTCTGCGCCACTCCTCTGTACTTTGCTTTGCTGAAACCTGGATGGATCCCGAAGAGCCTCTCGAAATCATAGATTTCCTACACTGCTGTAGTGCTCGCAGAGACCACAACAGAGCGGCGGGAGTCGCTATCTACTTGCGCACAGGTCTCTCTGCAATACCAGTCGAAATGTTTGGCACGTCACATGAAGTTGGCGAACTGTGCGCCGCAAAGTTGCCCAACGGCTTGCTGGTAGTAGCTGCCTACTTCGCCCCTACCGCACTCACGAAAGACGTCGTGCACTTCCTGCGACTCGCAATAACCGTCCATCGATCCACACCGATGTTAGTAGTGGGGGACTTTAATGTTGACATAAAGACAAACAGCAATTTCCTAACACTTATGCGGGAGAACATCCCGTTCCTCTCGCTCGTAACGCGTCCCACGGCTGTGACAACCTCGCGAGGCACTTGTATAGATCTCGTCTTTGAGAATCAAGCATTGGTGTACCAAGTCGAACATATATCAGTCTATTTCTCCGACCACAAAGCTTCCTTCATGACTGTCAAGAACTGTTAGTGGAGTCTTTGTTAAAGGAATACGTGTGAAAAATAAAAACAAAATTCTGTGATAGCGCATACATGTGTTGCTCGATTTCTTTGCCTCAATCTATCGAAAAGGTGAAACAGCTTATTTGCTGCGCTCAAATTTCGCATTAGGAAGTAACGTAATCGTCGGTAATTTTTTTTTTTTTGAGGAAAGGAAATGCACAGTGTCGTCTCCCACAACTGCGAAACCAATAGAGCGGGGGCTTAGAAAGCCGAGCGTAAAATTTGTAAATTGGTTTTTGAGGAAAGGAAATGCGCAGTATCTGCCTCTCACATCTCGGCGGACACCTGAAAAAGAAGGAAGGCGCATAACTGCCCTCTTGGAATAGTGGACACCTCAATCGTGCTTTCAGCTACGTGGCTGTAGAGACAGATATGCGCTGCATGCTTTGGCATTGATATCGTTGTGCTAGAAACGCTGCCACCTGCTAGCGTGGCAGGGGGGGTGGGGACTTTAATGCAGATATAAAGACAAGCGGAAATTTCTTACCACTTATGCGGGAGAACATCCCGTTCCTCTCGCTAGTAACGGCTCCCAGAGCTGTGACAAACTCGCGAAATACTTGCGCAGACCTCGTCTTGGAGAACCAGGCATTTGTGCAGCAAGTCGAGCATATATCCATCTATTTTTCCGTCCACAAAGCTCCCTTCATGACAATCAAGAACTGTTAGTGGAGTGTTTCTTGAAGAAGGAATATGTGTGCAAAATATCAAGTTGTCTGAAATTGTACATACATGTCTTGCTCTAATTCTTTGCCTATATCTATCGAAAAGCTTAAACATCTGATGAGCTGCGCTCAAACTTCGCATTAGGAAGTAACGTAATCGTTGGCAATTTTTTTTTTTTGATACCACTGCTCGAACGCCCGACCGAACGAAGAAGACAGAGGAGAATTCACACAAAGCTCCGACATTTCTAATCCTTCAGTAAGAACGGAGATTTTGTGTGTTTGTGCTCTCTTCTTTCTTCGTGTTACCTTTACGCGGTTATTGATTGTCCTGCCAAAGCAATTTTTCAGATCGCAGTTCAACTGCTGGGGAAAAAAATTCTGTTTGTGTATATTCTATTACTTAACCACCACGGTTACCATGGCAACCACTGGGTTACGGTTTGCGTTATAACGCATAACGCTGAGACCACTAACGCTAGAAGCAGAGCTTCATGCTGTAAAAGAATATCCTTGGTATGGAGGCCGCCATCTTGAATTCTATCCGTGGAATCAGAAAATTCACGGGGCACTTTGACTGTCTAAAGTGCGTAGAGGCGAAAGCGTTTTCCGCACCACTTTCGCTGCTTCTGTGGCACTGGTGGCGTCACATATAATTGAGGGCTAAGTACTAAGTGATGACAAATCACAAATTAATGCTTAATTACTGATAAATGCTTGAATACTAATTAACTGATAATTAATGACGCGTAAGGTTCGCCTTTAGGAGTGGAACGCGACACCGTGTTGTAGCGCTGCCAGGGAGTCCACGGAACGCCACCACCCGTTCGGCGCGATGCCTTGCCCTTTGAACGCAACGCTTTTTGAGGAAAGAAATGGCGCAGTAATTCTCTGTCATCTCGGTGGACACCTGAACCGCACCGTAGAGGAAGGGAGGAAGTGGGCGTGAAAGAAGACAAAGAAGGCCCGTAATGAAGAAAATGAAAATTGTATTTCACGAAAGGAAATTACGCAGTAACTGTCTCGCATATCTCGATAGACAGCCGTCAAAATTCAGGGAAGGGGGGGCACTTTTGACCTAAAGTGTGGTCACTGATGTGCGGTTAAGATGTTCAGCTTCGCCTCTAAGAGTGGAACGCAACAGCGTCTTGCAACGCTGCCAGGGAGTCCATAGAACGCCATCACCGATTCGGTTCTACGCCTCGCTCGTGGGTAAATTGGTTTTTGAGGAAAGGAAATGTATCTGTCTCTCATACCTCGGTGGACACCTAAACATCGCCAGGAGGAAAGGGAGGAGGATGGGAGTGAGCGAAGACACCGTATTCACTAGACGAGCCTTTGATCATTCCAAACCATCGAGCTGGCATGGCGGAGTGGATAGCACGCTCGTCTCAAAACGCCGAAGACCGGGGTTCGATTCCCGAGCTCGACCAATTTCTTACACGGTTTTATTTATTCATATGGTCTGACTAGAAAAGCTGATTCGGATAATTGGGTAATTAAGAAATTAACTAAGCTCAGTCCCACTTGGAACATCACTATACGATATCTTCAAATGGTTGTTGCATGGTTACTAGCCAAAGTACAATTGGCCCCGTTTGAAATTCGCGCACTGTGACGTCATGACCTTTTCGACCAATTGAAAAGCGTGACATTTCTGTCGACAACTGCTGCTTACAACGATGAGACATTAAAGGCTTTCGCCTTAAAAATTTGTACGGTTTTTTTGGCAGCCTGAAGAACACTAAAAAAAATTCAGGGGGCACTTTGACTGTCTAAAGTGGGTAGAGGCGGAAGCGTTTTCCGCACCACCTTCGCTGTTTCTGTGGCACTGGTGGCGTCACATATATTTGAGTACTAATTACTAAGTGATGGCAAATCACTAATTAATTGTTAATTACTGATTAATGCCTGAATACTAATTAACTGCTAATTAATGACGCTTAAGCTTCGCCTTTAGGAGTGGAACGCGACAGCGCGTTGTAGCGCTGCCATGGAGTCCATGGAACGCCACCACCCGTTCGGCGCGATGCCTTGCCCTTTGAACGCAACGCTTTTTGAGGAAAGGAAATGGCACAGTAATTCTCTGTCATCTCGGTGGACACCTGAACCGCACCGTAGAGGAAGGGAGGTGGGAGTGAAAGAAGATAGATAAAGAGAAGCCGTAATGAAGAAAATGAAAATTGTATTTGAGGAAAGGAAATTACGCAGTAACTGTCTCACATATCTCGGTGGACACCCGTCAAAATTCAGGGGGGCACTTATTTGACCTAAAGTGTGGTCACTGATGTGTGGTTAAGATGTTAAGCTTCGCCCCTAAGAGTGGAACGCGACAGCGTCTTGCAACGCTGCCAAGGAGTCCATAGAACGCCATCGCCCATTCGGTTCTACGCCTCGCTCGTCGGTAAATTGGTATTTGAGGAAAGGAAATGTATCTGTCTCTCATTTGTCGGTGGACACCTAAACCTCGCCGGAAGGGAATGGAGGAGGATGAGAGTGAGTAAAGACACCGTATTCACTAGACGCGCCTTTGTTCATTCCGAACCATCGAGCTGGCATGGCGGAGTGGATAGCGTGCTCGTCTCTCACGCCGAAGACCGGGGTTCGATTCCTGAGCTCGACCAATTTCTTAATCGCTTTTAGGTATTTATATGACCTGACTAGTAAAGCTAATTAGGCTAATTGGATACTTAAGCAATTAACTAAGCTCAGTCCCACTTACTTGGAGTATCACTATACGATCCCTTCAATTGGTTGTATGGTTACTAGCCAAAGTGCAATTGGCCCCGTTTGAAATTCGCGCACTGGGACGTCACGACCGTTTCCACCAATTGAAAAGCGTGACTTTTTCTGTCGACAACTGCTGCTTTCAACGATGAGACATTAAAGGCTTCCGCCTTAAAAGGTGAACAACGCGAGTCCATGTCACCGTGAGTCCGTTTCACCATCTTCCCGTCCTTGTTTTCATTTGCCTTGTTTTCATTGTTTTCATTTGTGAAAGCACTTAAACATTAGGCTTCGTTAAGAGGGGGATTGTTTTTGAACAGGAAACTTAAAGCTGTGCACTTACGGCGTATAATTTATTCCGTGCTACCCCTATATTTCTCGTCCTTTAGTAGAAAACGTATCCTCCACGAATGTGCCACCGAACTGCGGTCATCTATAAATATATAGTTCCCATGTAGCCTAAATGTTCCTCCGGTCCCGCTACCATACTGAATGCTATCGTTTTAGTATGTAGGCTGCCTTTTTCATATTTATTTTCCCTGCAAGAACTCCCTTCCACAGGTAACTCCGACGCTTTCTGCTCTTGTTTTGGCTGAGAAACGACAGCAGCTGTTTCAAGGCATCACACCAGGTAAGCCAGACATTTATTTTTCGCTGCAGTTGAAGTATGGTTTTTGCATGCTCCATAGAAGCGCAGTAAATAAACGCAGAATTGTAGCCATGACTTTGCGACGAAAGGAGCTCAGAAAACAGAGTTAAGTAATTGGCAAAATAAAGGCCGTCAAAACAGACGAAACTAGAGATCTTACGTAATAACACATGACAAGAGGACAAATAAGTCTCCCGACGGACGCGGGACACCTGAAGGAACAAAAAAAAAACATGCCATTTAAACTGCGGACGACCTCTCAGAAGTGCAATTGTTCCCACTATCTAAAGAGCACTCGAGCTGTGCCGATGAAGCTGCTGTGCAGGAGAGGGGTCGGAGATGAATCGGGCAGGAGCATATTGGACTTTGTGCATCTGATAAAGAGCGTACGTCAGGATAGCGTCCCAAGATGCGATATTTTAGGCGACATAGGCCGACGACACGGAAGAAGTGGAGAGAGAAAAGAACTTGTATGCAGACAGGTGAGGGAAATCGATTATCTCAGATGCCGAACAGTTTTGGCGTCTCAGACATACTGGAGCAGCGCTTCAGTGCCGAACTTTATCAGTCAGTGAATCGAGACTTGAGAGCTCATATGTTTGAATGATCTAGGTTCCTATGAGGTGATGTTTTTGTCTTGTTGATTGGCTCCATTTCCCATTCAGTGCATTCTTCAGGAAGTAAGCGTTCCTGGAATTCAGCTTCATTCTTCCCACTGAAGCCGGCACCTATGTACACTCCTCAATACTGACAACAGCACAGCCGATAACATTTCCATGTCTTAGCGGCTGCCCCTCCGAACGGTTGCCGCTCAAAAAAATGATTTTTACATATTTAGTGCTGAGTTTGTCAGCTAATGGCGGGGCACACGCCTGAGGACGGAAGTTGTACGTTCATTATTTTGTAAAATGGGCGCCACACGATTATTGATTTTTGATCCACAATGAGGCGATATGAGACTGTAAGGTCTCTGCTGTTTAGTAGAACCGCTTTTTTGAGCGTTTGCTGAATCTTCAATCTCGTCGCATGTTGCACCGTCTAAAAATGTTGCATGGGATTGTTAATAACTTAACAAACATTCATTTTGAGACCTACATGGCATACAACACTTCACGACCAACGCGCAATAAACACAATTTGACAATCATGGTGCCACGGTGCCGAAAGAAAGCGTATCAGTTTTCTTTTTTTCCAAGAACGATATTGGAATGGAACGGGCTTCCGTGTGACGTGGTCCGTTTGACAGATCAGAAGTCTTTTTTATCTGCTGTCATATAGTCATTTTAAGCACAGTGCATTCATTCATGCTCTATTGTTTGCTTTCTTTTGTATCTTTAGGTAACCGAGTGCATTTAACCTTGCTCATTGTCTTTCTATAAAACCCTGTGTGTTAGCTTTTGCTTCTTTATTCGCATTTTTACTTGGTTTGTTTTGTCGCGATGTACAATATATCCTCGTACCGCTCCTGCCTTGGCCACCAAATGGAGGCTGGCGTTATTGAATAAATAAATAAAAAAAAAACGAGCCAACATTTTTGCAAGGACGGAAGTACAGAATTTAAGAGGAGCCCTCACCAGACGCGGGGTTGCCCCATGGTAGGTAATAATTAAAGAAATTCTCCTGAGTAACTTGGGTCTCCGTTACTATTACCCCACCGCCACCGAAGCGACGGTGTATTGGTTGAGCATCCGCCTCGCAAGCGGGAGGTGTGGGGTTCGATCCCCAGTGCCTCCGGGTACCCACCGGTGATACAAGGGGTACAAGCTTTCCTCTGGCCTGGTGCTCGGCTTCAATAGGGTGAAATGCTTCGGAAATGGGTCTGTGACCCCACCTTAAGCAAACGACAGTACCTTGTGCCATGGCGCTTTTCGGCCGCAGATGCCCTTGCGCCATGAAAATTCATCATCATCACTGTTAAAAAGCCAGAGCACGCGCAAAACAATCGGGGGTGGTCACTACTACACAAAACATCACCCACATCGGTCAGCCAAATGGTCGGGTAAAATACCCATCGGCAACGCAAATATTTCCTCTTTGTGCTTCTAATGTGTCGAGCTCGGTGCCTAGGCCCATATGCTTTGAAGAATTAGATTTGAATGAATGAATGAATGTTTATTTTCAACAGAAATGCAAAAAACGTCTGTCGAGGAGGCTGAAAAAAAGGCAACGAATGCCTGACTGAGTGTCAGCCCCCTTTCTGAAAACACAAAACACTCGAGCAGCAGGGGGTAAGAAAAATTACATAAAATATATACATACACTTAAAATGGAAGGTAAGTAACATGGAATCAATAATAAAAACAGTGAACGCAAGTTACACTTTCAAGGAAAACAATCACAGCTGAATAGATAACAGGCCAAACCTTTGCAACTCTATCGACAGCAGTAAAATTTCGAGTGCCCCTCGAGATACAGTTTCGAAATACAAAAAGAGAAGTTTATTGAAGCACTAAACCTTACACAAACAAATGAGACATAGCATTTCGAAACAGAAACAGAAAGGACCGTGTAAAAACCTCCCGATACAAGAACCTTTGCAACTCTATCGACAGCAGTAAAATTTCGAGTGCCCCTCGAGATACAGTTTCCAAATACAAAAAGAGAAGTTTATTGAAGCACTAAACCTTACACAAACAAATGAGACATAGCATTTCGAAACAGAAACAGAAAGGACCGTGTAAAAACCTCCCGATACAAGAACATTCGAAAACACTGCACACAAGCACATATACACAGACCGGGTATCCCCGTCACCCAGTAATCGATAAAGCTAACAAATGGAAAGGAAGGGGGAGGGGGGGGGGGGGGGGGGGTCAGCCCTCTAAACTATACAATTGCTTGGCTCGGAGCTCATCAGTCAACTAGCAGACTGACCCACAACTGCCATCAAGGTCGTCGTTTTGGCATCTGGCTTGTAGCTCCCCGTGGCACAGTTGCATGGTCAAAAGAAAGCTTCAAGGGCGCTGTGTTTTTTGATTGACGTTCACGCCTGTTCTGCTGAAGAAATTGTTGTAGCTTTAACAACCTCTCATGTTAACACAACGCGTACTATCACACAACAAAAAGTGAAACAAAAGGGGCCCAAAAACTACTGGAAGGCAGCGCGGTCTGGGTGAGGCCATGGCTCTACCATAAGCAGTGCGGGCGACATTGCAGGCACTTCGTATGCTGCGATGCGCATTTATAGTGCTGGTTTGTGGAATGAGCCCGATACTTTAGCCTCGCTTTCCGCCACATCGCACGAATAGGTGTGATGTTTCTTGTGATTTCCTTGCCTTATACTTATTGCGAAGGAACCAATGAGAAAATTGAGAAAAACTGGAAGAACTGTGCAGAAAATGAGAAAACAAAAACAGATTTAATCCGGCTCCATCGCCATTATTGCCTTGTATAGAAAGAAGAGTTAAATTGACAGTCTCGAAGCGTGTCTTCTAGGGAGACATGACAGCTTCAGTATGATTCACCGCTTGCTTACCGAAGGTATTCAGAGCACTTTACGGGCAAGATTTGCCGTTAAAATTAACAGAGTACCTGAGTAATGCAAGATTTTCTGATGACATTTCCTTGTTAAGTGTTTCAGGGTACGAAATGAAAAGCAGGGTCGAGAAAGCAAACAGGTAGTGAAGCAAAGCACAAAACTAGCTCCGAAAATTAATGTGAAAAACTCGAAAGTCATATTCAATAGGCTTGCAAGGACGCAAGGGTTCACGATAGGCACGGCATTAGAAGCTGACTGAGTGTACGTCTACTTAGGGCGGGTATTAACCGCTGACCGGGATCCCGACATTGAAATAACTAGGAGAGTAAGAATGGCACGCTGTGCATTTAGCAGTTAACCACAGGGCACGAATAACAGCTTAGCGGTATTACAACTATGTCTCTCCAATACTAACCTTCGGGACAGAAATTTGTAGACTTCCTAAAATACTTCATATTAATTTTACGACTGCGCCACGAGCTATGGAAAGGAAATTTATATATCCAACAGGAAGAGAGCAAATGAGCCAAGGAACAAATTTGAGATAATTATGTACTAGCCGAATTCAGAAATTTCTAGCCATCGTGGCAAAAAAAAGCCGTAGCGCACGCCTGCTCTTCTTTGACCTTAGTGATGCATTCCGCCGCTCGGGTTGCCCGCTTATCTTTATGTTTGGAAGATTTGGTTTCATTTATTAGGGTTTGACGTCCCAAAGTAACTCAGGCTATGAGGGACGCCGTAGTGAAGGGCTCCGGAAGTTTTTCGACCACCTGGAGTTCTTTAACGTGCGCTGAAATCGCGCAGTACACGGGCCTCTATAATTTCACCTCCATCGAAATTCAGCCGCCGCGGCCGGGATCGAACCCGCATCTTTCGGGGTCAGCAGTCGAACGCGGTAACCGCTGAGCCACCGCGGTGGCTTATGTTTGGAAGCATAATTTGGCTTAGTGAAACAGCCGAGCCTTTCCATCTCGAGTCACATCAGAGTCTTTTCAGAAGCCACGAAGGCAGCATTGCGTCCGCCGAGACATTTCGAGGCGGAGAACTACCTTAATAAACAGATTCACAACAGCGCTACGGCACAAGGACAGAAGAAACACGAAAAACACAGGACGGGCGCTGACTACCAACTCTTTATTGCTTCACTAGCGCACTTCATGCGTCACTAACAAAAAGTTGCGAGCACATGGCTGATTACAGCTTTGATAACCAGGTTGAACGCCTTCTTTTAGCTGGCTACTCACCTTTCCTCATAGCAGCCCTGTGCGAAGCCTTACTACAGAAAATGAAGCTAGGAGAGGGAAGGAGAGAGCCCAGGGAAAGGAAACGTGTTGCCGTAATTCCTTATATCCGTAAGCTATCGCACAATGTTAAGAAGGTTGCAGCCAGGTACGATGTGAACGTTGTGTTTTCTGCCCCATGTAAGTTGGCAAGAGTGTGTCCGATGGTAAACCGGAAGAAGCGAGCGACCTGCTCAGTAAAACATTCCCGTCAGTACACCGAATGTCGATCCGCAGTTGTCTACCAGATTCCCCTCACTTGTGGAAAAGTATACATCGGCCAGACCGGACGCTGCTTCAATGACAGAGCAAGCGAACACTTCCTGAACGTAAAAAACAAGTCTGGGAGCCACATGGCACTACATTGTAACCAACCCCGTCACGATTGTCGACCTATGTTTTCAGACACCAAGTTTCTGGCGACCGCAAGGAGTAGAATAGAAGGGGAGATTATTGAAGGTTTTTTGATTGAAAAGGCTGGGGACGAGTGCATCAGCAGCTCATCTGTCTGTTTACAGGAGAAAGAAAGGACCTTTCTTGAACGGACGCGATTCTTGCGTTTTAACTGCTAGACATCCTGACAAACGGTTTTTCCTGCATCTCACCTTATAGTGTTTTATTTTGCGTTGTTTTGTTTGTTGACCTTATGCGGAACTTTGCTCCTCTGTCTTTTAAAGACTTTTAGTTGTTTTACCGTCTTCATTGCTTGGCCGGTGGTGGTTCATGTTTTTGTTCTTTCTTTTAGTTTCCCTTTTTAACGATTGTTACTTTTACCGTGTTATTTGTTGGTGTCGGTTTCTTGTTTTCGCTTTTAGCCTGCTGACTGTGCCTATTGCCTAGCAACTTTTACTTTTTTCATCGCCATTTTGCTCATGCTTTTCTCATGCTTTTACGCCTTCTCGCTCTCTTGAATGTTTTTTACGTAGCCCAAAGATTCCGCTTTGCTTTGAAGTACTCATTTTCTTTCCTATCTGAGCTTCAGTTGTCATTGGCTGTAGCTGGTCTATGCACATCTTTGTATCTGTTAGTCCCTTTATCATTAGCTTGGTAATGCTATAGTTTTTGATAGTGCATGCACGTTTTATGAGTTCTGTCGAGCTGTGTGATGACTCCCCAAACGTGTGAAGCGTTCCTTCGCTGTGTCCCGTGGCTGACAGTGCATCACGTGGTCAAGGAAATAGTATAAATCTGTGCTGGTTTTTCACGCAATAAAGAGTTGGTAGTCAGCTCCCGTCCTGTGTTTTTCGTGTTTCTTCTGTCCTTGTGCCGTAGCGCTGTTGTGAATCTGTTTATTAAGCATGAACCAACTAGCCCACACCAGAATCCTCGGAGAACTACCGCATGAAAGATGGCGATGACTGATTTGACGCAAAGAACATCTACCTTAATATATTCTACCAAGGAACATCTGACCAAGGAACACCTATATACTACGTACAACGCACTAGCGCCATACGCTGCGGTGATTTTCGAGTAGTCAGTTAGTTTATGGGGATTTAGTGTCCGAAAGCGACTAAGCCCATGAGGGACGCCGTAGGGAAGGGCTCCGGAAATTTCGACCACGTGGGGTTTTTTAACGTGCATTGTGCAGAAATTAGGTACTCTTCTCGGGACTGTCTCAAGGAGTACCTTACCAATCGGGCTCGCGGCTAAGTGATGAGAGTGTTTCTTCTGCGAACTATTAGGACGAAAACGTTCGCAATGTTTCGACAAATTTCTAAACGTGTTTAGAAACAGTGTCTTCAGAGGTACCGAATCAGCCGAGCTTTCGATGCTATGAATGCTTGAGAGTCGCGAAAAAAGAAGTTAAAAGCATTTTATGCTTCAAACCATTCACGGAAGAGACTGGTCAGTGTAGTTACGCACTTCAGATTTGGCGCAGGATAGTGCAAGAATATGTTTGCACGAATAACAGCATCTTTAACTGTATCAAACGGCGATAGATGTTTGGAAATAAAGTAGGAATCATGAATAGTCATTTCTTTCAGTGACACCGAGGTGACCGCTAAGCTACGCTTTCTGATAAATTATCATCAGCGCCAAGATCCGCTTCTTTAGAACCATTTAAGCTGTTCCTCCTTCTCCTAATGCCAACTCACAAGCTCTAGCACTGAAGTCGCTTCGTAAGAAATTGCGCCGGAGTTGTCAGACACGGGCGGCGAATAATTCTTGGCCGTACTTTTTATAGCTGACTCTCCAAATAATGGGTTTCGTGCGCATCACAATGATGTTGTAACGATGCCGAAAGATTTTGGAAAGCCTCATTTTTGTAAGGCATTACCTATTGCATTATTGTATTCTACCAAGGTATTCTGTCTGCCTATTTTATCTGGATAGCTGTACTAGATCAAATACACCTTCCTTAAACTCTCGGATTTTAATAATATTTACATGTCACTAATGTGGAGCGATTGCGGGGCGAATAATAACAAGCCTAACCAAATTAGTGCTCTACAAGAACCTCAGCCTGCTCAGCCTCAAGAACGCAGAGCAAGTGCCTCGTAGAGAGGCCATGACAGTTGATCCATTTAATGTGTTGTTATTCCCCTTGCACCTACCATCACGAATCGATGTAACGCGGGTAAGTGTTTTTTAACTGCGAAGCCAGGACAATCTTTCTATGTTACTGGCCCGACAGTCTCCTTTGAGGGTGGTCTGCCACTTCGTTCTTGAGTTCAATCTGACTATAGCAGGCTGCAATCCTAATACATGCGTACTACTCCATGCGCTGCTTAAACACCCTTGATTAGCGTTCACTGAAAGTAAACTTGCAGCCATTTTGTGTTTCAACTGCCTATGTTAATATCGTGCGCATAATAAGTAGAGGAAACACATAAACTTCGCCTTAAGGGTGTGACACGAGGCCTTTATTTTATTGGGTTAACGCCCATATATGCTAAACTGGTGATTCTTTACTAGGGAATTAGAGGTCGCTGGGAGTCATCTTACCACTGCTGGCGTAGTGGTGAACCGGTTAAGCGAGACGCCACTTACCTGCGATGACCGGTGCTGTCGCAAGTGGGACTTGTGCGACCCAGGTTGCTGCACCCGAGGAGCCTCTCACGATCAATAATTAATTTAACGGCCATCTGCCGCAGTGGGCAGTTTGATTACAATCTAGTCGGCAGGCTGTGATAACGTTAGAAGATCACGTCACCTACGTGGGCCGGCTGCCACCTAGTTTGCATCTCCGGAAGTTTCTTCGTTGATTTTTCAGTCCTGGCCACTGCCACCGACGCCGCATTTTCTGCGACACAAGGCCCTCAACACTGTCGTGCTAAAACTGACCGGACAGACGACGCATCAGGTTGGTGTGTTCCGTCTTTTTTTAAAGGTAGCCGTCCATCCAGCCTGACTGAAAGAACTGCCGACCACTCAGCAAATTCGATAGCTCTCAGATACGATTACGAAGTCAGAGCACGTGACGGCACACACAAAGCTTTCAGGCAATAAGCACATGAAGGTTTCTTCACTGTAAAACATTTATTGTTAAGCGAAGAAATATAATCACAACTCTAAGCATGGTGTGCTGGTCAACTTCAGAAAGCGATAAAGTTATGCATCTGCAAACAGAAAGCCGTTGAAACGCGCAGACTTGAAAAGACACAAAAAAAAAGTAATCACCGTTACGAGTCACTTAAGAAACAAATACAAATACAACAAAAGAATAGTCACCGTTTCGAACACGACAAAATTGGCCGTAGCCAATAGCCTTGCTCTCAACATGCAAAGCACGCAGCAGTTAACCTTAAAAAGACGTATTGTTTTTTCCACGGACGAATGCATCAGGTGGCTGCCTTCCTTCATTATTCAGGTTGGTTTATGGTTGGTTTATGGGGTTTAACGTCCCAAAGCGACTTAGGCTATGAGAGACGCCGTAGTGGAGGGCTCCGGAAATTTCGACCACCTGGGGTTCTTTAACGTGCACTGACATCGCACAGTACACGGACCTCTAGAATTTCTTCTCCAAAGAAATTCTAGCCGCCGCGGCCGGGATCGAACCCGCGTCTTTCGGGTCAGCAGCCGAGCACCATAACCGCTGAGCCATCGCGGCGGCTCCTTCATTATTCAGTGGAGTGCGAAGCTGGGCGGACTAGTACATATTGGGAAGAATAACTCGAGCGTAATGGACGCAGATACAACAGAGACCGACGGGAGCTCATTCACTGCCTTTACACACCGGTAAAGAACCTCTGGGAAACAGCCTCTTCGCCTTAAGAAAGGTTGAGTCAGTGCTTCAAACTCACCTTCATCTATGACTAAGGGCACCACTCAAGGGACTTCAGTTCCAGTACATAGAGACGTTTTTACTACTGTTACTATTACATACGAGGCTCCGTTTGCATTCGACTGAATAGAGTGTATAAGGTAAATAGACAGAATCGTAGTGGAGAGAGTGGTGACAAATTGGAGACCCACGCTGTTCGAAGCATACATTGTGCAGACCATCCAATTGCTTTGCCGCTGACATCTGGAAAACTCATTACTGCCACCCCTGTTAGGTCTACTCCTGGACACAGGCCTCACCCTCTGATCTCCATTAGCCAAGCCATGCGTGAGTGCGGAATACTGATCTTTTTTTAAATTTCGAAGAATGGTCCGTGGCGTTCTTGGGGCCACATTCAGAGGCCGCAGTTTCCGCTGTCACTTCCTTGGCCCGTTTCACCAAGAAATGTTCGCAGATGTTAGACCCGTGGTTCAGACAATCACAGCAGGAGGTAAGGGTAGTGTAAAGGCAGCAAGATTTTAATGTTTTGGAAGTGCCAGGATCATTCGGCCATACTTGATCCCTGCTAACGAGGACAAATCGACACGTACTGAGAGTGGATGGCATTGCGAGCATTGGAAGTTCTCCCATGCGCCTTAATTACAGGAAGTGAGCATGAGGTTGGGTATGAATGTACATACGAGGGTGAGTCAAATTAAAGTATGCCAGTGCGAATATATAACAAACGGGGTACCTTATTAAAAGTAATCTTCATGAGCATTTAGACGTTTGTCCCACTGACTAAGTAGTCACGTGAATCCCGCCTTATAAAACTCCTTGAATTACTGCTTCAAAGCGTCTGTAACTGACTCATTCAGGCCATTGTCCGAAACGAATCTTGCTCTCTTGAGCTGCTTTTTCAGTTGGTCGAAAACGTGGAAGTCGCAAGGCGACAGGTCTGGGCTGTATGACAGATATTGCAACGTTTCCTACTTGAACTTTGCCAGTTTTGCGTTTTTCACGTCGTTTGTTCTTAATTGCGGCACGCAGCCGATCCAGCCTATCACGATATCGGAGACCAGTAATAGTCTGTCCAGGTTTAGCGAATTCGATCAGTAATGGCCTCTGAGAAAAAAAAAGTCAAAAGAACATTTCGGCGGAAATGGCCTTTGTTTCCTGGGGGGGGGATTGACTTCGAATGTTTCCACTGTCAGCTTCGACGTCGTTTCAGGCTCAATCTCGTCTTTGCAACTTTCATGTCTTTCTTTAAGCTGTTTGCTCCGAAGCTTCACAGTGGCCCGTGAAATGCAATGTCCACCGTACACGACAGCCATACGGCGACCTCACGACACCACGCTATTCAACTTCCGAAGCGCCCATTATGTCATGCAACCGCGTTCAATCCAGTGTATGAGAGCATTCAAGAACATTTATCCTTACACCTGTGTGTCATTTTCGTAAATGGGAAATGTCTGTGTGCTACGCGCATGCTTCGAAGGTAACAGACCAAACCATTAATGCGTACGGTGGGTTGGCTCACTTTCATTTAACTCGCCCTCGTAGATATGCACGCCATTGTTCTTTGATATACTAATGACGTCGCTGTTACACATCAGCCACTGATAATACTATCTCAAATCTCAGGCACAGTTTGTCATCCGCAATGAAGTCGCTATTCTCCAAATATTCCGCGGAAAAATCACTTAAATCAAAGCGCCATGTCTTATCAGGAAGCCTGTTATGTTCCTTAGATGTCCTTATGGTGCTTCTTCCGTTTTCGAGCAGAAATGTCAAGTCCACTCCTCTGGTTGGGTGAACCACACTGCACCGCACTGCCTTCGGCGATCGCTTATCGCCCGGCGTCACTCCTTCGCGTCGCAGAAAAAAGCTGAAATCCAAAGTCAAGCCAGTTTGCGTGTCGTTGAGACGTGCTTTGACGTGCACTTCGTACTCGCCAAGTGCCCCGAACTCTTTCATATCCTCCTTGAAACCTTCTTCCACAGCTTGTTCTTTCATGGAAGTCCATCCGTCCAAGGTCCACTCTGCGGGGCGCGTCGTATGCTGTGCATTTGCTGGGACACTCCTGGGGACTCGTGCAAAATCCTGAATGGCTTTCATGTTGACGCGCATTTCAGCGTGAACAACAGTTGCTCAGAACTTGCTGGAACACGTTTCCTGGGAGTCGGGTCGTGAAAAAAAAAATAGCGGAGTGAGCTTCAGATGTGAATGGTTACTTCGGTGCCTTGCATCGAATGGCTGGCCTGTGATCGGTTTTAAAACCACAATGTTGTACTTGCATCACGTAAAAACTGGTCAGAAAAAAACTGCTCTACCCACAACCAAACGTCTAGTCTCAATTCTAACAAAACAACCAGCATTTTGTCAATTTCACCGAAAAAGACTAAGAATCAACTATCGTAAGAAACAATCAACCAAATCTGAAACAAAAGGATTACGTCCGGTCATGACTGGGAAAAAAATGCAATTTTTATATCTGGAACGCTTTAATTCAACCTGTACCTGAGTTATTGATGGGCACCCGGTGTTTCGTCCGCAGGTCTCAATTCTACCTAAGGAGAAAAAAATCCACGATTTTCCCACCTTGCACAGATTTCAGGTGCCCAAATCAAAGAACACATTCATTGCTCTGCTTTCCACGACGGCGACCCAATTAGATAAATGTCTTTGCTTTAGGAGGCATGGCCATTAGTTTTTATCTACATATATGCGTTCCTACCTTCCTGTGCGACGAATACCCCAGTAGCTGAAGCATTACGAAAGTCATGTGCCTACAATACCCAGCTGTGTTATTTATTTTCGTACTGAAGTCAAAAGCAGCAAAAAAACAAGTTTAGAAACTAAGATGGCAGAAAGAGCAAGTAGGCACGCACAGCACCAGCCTGGTGTGGAATGGTCCCGGCCAAACATCGACTTTGTGGATGGATAAAAATGTAACATTAGTAAGAAAAGTCACGCTAGCAAGAATACGTTTTGATGGAGTGCAATTAAACACAAACATATGACACAGCCCGAATCGGTGAATATTCCTCGAAGGAAAAAATTGTAATTATAGAGCACTTCTAATCCGCAGATTGGATGCAATAAAATGCGGTCCATTACAATTATTAGTTCAGACAAAAATATGATATGCTAATTGTGCGTTCCTTAGAAGGATACAATTGCGATTAAAATCCTGCCTCATGATGCTGGTTGTTGGAAAATGGAAAATGTCTTTGCTGCTTGGCTGTTTTAGTGTTTTTATCAGAGGAGGCCTATGATAGCCGAGGCGAGAAAAATATTTAGTTGTACTTTTTAAGGAAAAGAAGTTTAATTTAATGCTTCACTTTCGAGCCATTCAAAATATGGTTTCATTCTTTAGTATGGTAGCTCAAAAAACTCAAATCTAGAAATTCCAAGGGATACCCACTGACTATGTGGTGACAAATGCCATAGCACTGCAAGGGCTGATATGCTTACCGGAAGTGTCGTGGCTTCCGGTGCTGTGAAGTCTTTTCCCTCCAGCCAATGCGATTGCCCGGTCTGGTGGCACCAATTTCCTTCACAAACTGAGCAAATTTTACGAACGACGAGACTTTTTTTTTTGCGCCCGATGGGACATTTGCTACTATCACAGTTAAACTGGCGAAGGAACGAATTAGTGACGAGAGAAAATAATCTTTGTGGATTCAGGTAAATCTAATCTAGCGACTGGAAAGCGGTCTTTATGGCAAGTACTCCCTTATAAAAGCGGTCTATAGACAGTCTATAAACTTCTTATAGACTATTGACTTCCTATAGATATTGCTTTTTGTCTATTCATAGTCTATAGATTGTCTATAGACAAAAGTGCACTAAAATGTATGACCATAAATCTATAGATTGTTTATAGACTCTCTATGGCACTTGTATTGCCTATAGACTTTTGTCTATAGACAGTCTATAGACTTTATAGACAGGAGTCTAGGGACACTCTATAGACAGTCTAAAACTTCTTTGTAAGGGCTGATTTGACTGATTTGCGCTTCTATCCGGACATAAGTCGTACGTGATCTGGATTTTTCATGCACACCTAGTTTCAAGGTCTTTAAAATCCAGCCTTGTGAAGGGTTTCACTTCCGGCAGCCAAAAGCGCAACTACTTAGGCCAAAAGCAGCGCGCATGTTTAGTAGTCTCTGCAGGAAAAGGGAGCGTCGGTTTCCAGCTAAGCAGACAATGAAGGCATAAAAGGACGAAAGGAGAGCTTTGAGTCTGATAGCCGGCTTTCAACAGAACATATCCTATGCCTTTTTGATTTTGTTTGAATTGTTTTAGCAAACCAACTAGGCTGTGAAACATTTTTTATTTTTGCTTCCGGCTTCAATGTTATTGGAGAAACGCGAATGCGTGCAAGGTATTAACAAACCAGGCATGCCCACTCACTAGTTATTTTGAAATCACGACTGTTTTTTTCTACTGCAGTACGAAAAATATATAGAATACGAGAGGGGAAGTGAGGCACTTGTTATTACATACACATAAAGGAAGCCAACACTCACCGAAAGTGGGTAGCAAAATACAATGCTTTTTTTTTCTTTAATAAACTTTAGGCTTAATATGTCCAATAATACAATATTATGAGGGTTTAACGTCCCAAAGCGACTCAGGTTATGAAGGACGCCGTAGTGGAGGGCTCCGAAAATTTCGACTACGTGGGATTCTTTAACGTGCACTGACATCGCACAGCACACGGGCCTGTAGAATTTCTCCTCCAAAGAAATGCGACCGCCGCCGCCGGGATCGAACCCGCGTCTTCCAGGTCAGCAGCTGAGCTCCATAACCACTCAGACACCGCGGCGGCGAGATACTACCAGTATAATTATTTTATTGCAAACAGAAAATTTACTGCAAATCAGAACAAACACAATAACGTGCCATTGGTGGGGTCCGAACCCACGACCTCCGAATTTCGCGTCCGGTTCTGTGCAAACTGAGCCACAGCTGCTGTTGTCCAATCTTCTGCTTTTTGGGGTATTTCTATTGGGGTAACCTAACCTTGGGAGTGTTCGTCAGCGTCGCCCTTGTCATAACGGTGAGCGTATGTCCTGTATTACTGAGAGCATCGCGTGGAACGTGATCGAACGGAGAGGGTAGAAGCTGTGCTAGAACCCTCATTTACTACACATGGCATCAAGACTGCCGGAACCGAGGCCCTCGTTAAGGTACTGAGCACACAAGGGAAAGGGAAGTGACGCGTTTGTTAGGATATAAATGTGAAAGAAGACGTCACCCAAACCGAGAAGCATACGGGAATGTTTTCCTTTTTTATGTACTTTTGGGCGGAATGAGTTGGATATTAACACTTTTTTATTTTCTCACTGAAAAAAAAATTAAAAAGTAGAATAGAAACAATCACAGTGCGCCGTTAGGATCCAAATCCGGGACCTCTAAATTTCGCGTCCAGTGCTCCACCAGCTCAGTTACGGCAGTGGATGTTCAATATTCTGGTTTAGAGGCTAATCGAAGGTCGGAAGTCGGACTTAACCAGCGGCCTGTTGCTTTTTGTTTTCATGTCTAATCATTTATCTTTCAGTGATAAATAATTAAAGTATTAATATCCCATTGATTAAGTCGACAAGTTATAAAGAAGACAAACATTCCCTTATGCTCTTGGGTTGCGGTAACTGTTGGCATCCTTCATATGAAAATATGTAAGTCACTTAATAAGTTCAAAAAGGTTTCCAGATTCGAGATTGGTTGTAAACTAAAAGCAAATTTTCCCCTTTAATCTGCTGCAGAGCCGCCGCGGTGGCTCAGTGGTTAGCGTGCTCGCTGCTGACCCGAAAGACGCGGGTTCGATCACGGCCGCGGCTGTCGAATTTCGATGGAGCCGAAATCCTAGAGGCCCGTGTACTTTGCGATGTCAGTGCGCGTTAAAGAACCCCAGGTGGTAGAAATTTGCGGAGCCCTTCACTACACCGTTCCTCATAGCCTGAGTCGCTTTGGGACATTAAACCCCATTAACCATAAACCAAACCCTTCTGTATACCGCCTTCGATTACACTTACAAGAATACATGTTGAATAAATTCTTACGAATATGTTAACACATGCGAAGCTCCAATTTCGTTTTGCTAACGAATCTGACCTCATCTACGTCTACCGCAGTGCGCATGACCCTACGAAAAGAGTAGCTCTTAAAATCTTCTCACCTTTCTGCGGTCACCACGTCGCGTTGCAGATGGCTTCTCTCGAATTAAACGCCTATAGTTCCAGATTTTGTATGACACAGCACAGCGCGCGGAGCGGCATTGAATTGTTGGAACGTGACGTCCATACAAACAACCGAATGCACTCCAATGATAAGCTTCCATTGTGTCGCCCAGGCTACAGTCGGCCATATCAGAGCCGTGTCCGTCTGCACGTATTCGATAGATATCCTGTATTGTGGGATTGGCGAAAGCCAAAAATATGATTCACTTTTTTATCATTAACATTGCCGCCTCCTAAACATGGCGGCTGCTCTGCTTCCTGGGTTAATTGATAGCGTCGCATGAGATAAACTCACATATAAAGACTTCCCGGCAAAACGATTTCAGACAATATAATGTCAATGTATATTAAGTCTCCAGACTTTAAGCGTTTCTAGCGATTCATGCACAAAATCCAGGGATGTGTGATGGGGCGCAGTGTTGGTGACATATGAATTTTAAAAAAAAATTACCCAACGGACAGTACATGCATTGCGAGGAGTTTTTTTTTTTCAAACCTCAGTCAATCCTTTGACGAAAGATTGACACCGATTTTCAAGCGAACTGAGGTAATCGGTGGTGGGTACGACAGAATGTGACGTGAAATTTTAGTGACCTTGAAAACAGAAAAATACGGCTCATAAAAGTGCGTCAGCGAGGCTTCGGTTCACTAATTGTACCGGGAGAAACTGAAGTTTCTAGGTATGATAAAGCAGTGAGAACTCGGCGCTCTTGAGCGTTATTGTTGAGTAAGCAGGGAGGTGTTGCTTCATTAAACAGTAGTAAATTCGCACTCGTCCTGCCTGCTTCTGTCCTGTTTCTTGTCCCATGCGTGATTTTTGTTTTCAAAAATCTATCTATAAATGTTCTGACGTCTACAGAAAGTACGTTGATTTATATCCTTGCATTGATGGGGTAATTTAAAGCAAAGAAGCAAAGCGATTCCGAATTTTTATATTATTTGGAGTGAATAGTACCTCCATAATGCTCGATACGATGTATGTTATTCTTGGAGGTGATACAACCGGTGCCTAACGTAAAATTGCTCTTATTGTAGTGTAAAGCAAGAAACTGGCCACTTTTTACACCATTTTTCCTGAAACAAGTTGTGCTTCCTCTACACTTCGATTTTTTTAGCCCTCAGCTTAAATAACTGTACGACTGTGCTAAATACTTAACATTTTGTAATGACTACTCCATTGTTTGTTGTTTGCATTGACCCAGGATTAAGTATCAAGTTTTGCCCAAGCTCACATTCTGTAATAAGGGAGTAATTACTCATTGGCATCCACCCGAGCGCAGCCGTATGGCTGGGCTCGGGTGGATGCCAATGAGTAATTACTCCCTTATTACAAATCTACTCCACCTTGGGGGATTCCCCTAAACATTTGACCAACACTGTTCCCACTTTGAGTTATTGATCAATTCGCTCTCGCCCTACCATAAGCTCGCCGTCCCGGTTAGCCCAGTTGGTAGAGCGACTGCTCCAGTGAAGCGGTAGTCCCGGGTTCGAACCCCGGACCAGGACGAATTTTTCTTTAACTACAAAGTTTCTGAGAAAGCTGTATAGCCTTCCTTTGTAGCCGTATGGCTGCGCTCGGTTGGATGTCAATGACTAATTACTCCCTTATTACAAATCTACTCCACCTTGGGGGATTCCCCTAAACATTTGACCAAGCTCACATTCTGTGTGGCGCCCCACGGAATCCATGAAACCGAACGATGATCGATTAAACATGAGCAGCGAACGTTTCAATTTAGCTAGGGCAGGATTCATTTCTCCTCGAGTTTGAGCGAATATACTTCCACTGTAGACGCAATTTAGGCACAGAACCTTTTGAATTGAATATTAACGACACGTCGACAGCTCGTGGGAATAAGATTTGAATGAATTGTTGTCCCGGCCGCTTAATGAAGAAAACGCATCGTTCATTGCCTCTTACATCTCCAGTGCATGATATCTGTCTGATTTTTTCTAACGTCTTGTGCTTCCACCTGTCTTTTGATTTGGCTGATCGGCTTCAAGTGACATAGTGTTTTTTTGCTTCCAACTGACGAAAGTGTCTACCTGCCCCGGTAGATGTGTATTTATTGTTTTATAGCCTTGTTTTCTAAGCGCTGTTCATATTTGTATTCATTATACACCAAAAAAATCAGGGGCCACTTTGTTGACCTAAAGTGCGGTAAGGCGAAAGCCTCAAGCGCAGTGTTGCTGCTTGAGTCAGTGATGTGTGTTTAAGATATTAAGCCTTTAAGAGTGGGACGCGACATCGTCTTGCAATGCTGTCAGGAAATCCACAGAACGCCATCGCTCGTTCGGCTGTACAGGCGCCCAAATCTTTAACTGGCGTGCGCGAGCGGCGACTTTTCTGTGCGTCAGCGCCATATGACGGGGCGAAGTTGGAAACAGGATGAGGCTAAGCGCATGCTCACAAAGCACGCTCGGCTGGGCCCGTCGTCTGCCAGGCTGTTCCTTCTTGAGGACGTCACCCCTGATTATCGCTTTTCGACGAGCAGGCAGCGTGAGTAGACGAATGGTTTTGCTCGCATTTTACGTTCCGAAGAACAGCACTGTAGCAACTAAGCGAGGAAATAAAACTGAAAAATAGGCCGAACACTCCCAATCATGCGATAAGCCGGAGAACATGGATCGTTCATGTGTTACTTGCTGACGCGAAAGCTTTTTTTTTTTTCATCTGCACGAAGGGCGCTTATCAACACTGCGTGCTTTATGCTTCAGCGTGGCGACGAAACTAAAAGGCCGCTGTGAAACTGAAGTGAAGCTGCTCTGCAGCCGTGCTCGCTGCAGTTCAGAACAGTTATCAAGATACCACTCCATGTATGTCAAGCGACAAGACTCCGAATTATAGGGATGTCATTGGGTGGCTCATCACAGAAGGAGATGCTAAAGCAACTGGAGTGGCTAGGACTTCAGTGGGCATAGTCAGTCGTGCCTACTGGGACAAAGGTCGGATCGAAGATGCTCCTCGCTACCTCATCAGGAAAACAAAAGAAAAAGACTTGCAGACTGTTGCCTGAGCTAGTGATAACCCTTTCATAACGATAATGGTCCATGTTCTCCATTCATAATGATAACGGCTCGTGTTCTCCGGCTTATCGCATGATCGGGCGTGTTCGGAATATCTTTCAGTTTTATTTCCTCGCTTGGTTGCTACAAGGCTGTTCTTCGGAACGCAAAATGCGAGCAAAACCATTCGTCTACTCACACTGCATGCTCGTCGAAACGCGATAAAAAGGGGTGACGTCCTTAAGAAGGAACAGCCTGGCAGACGACGGCCCCAGCTGAGCGTGCTTTGTGAGCATGCGCTTAGCCTCATCCTATTTCCATCTTCGCTCCGTCATATGGCGCTGACGCTCAGAAAAGTCGTCGCTCGCGCACGCCAGCTAAAGATTTGGGCGCCTGTACGCCTTGCTCGACGGTAAATTGGTTTGGGGGGAAAGGAATTGTATCTGTCTCGCATATCTTGGTGGACACCTGAACCTCGCCGTAAGCGAAGGGAGGAAGATGGGAGTGAACGAAGACGACGCATTCACTAGACGCGCCTTTGTTCATTCCGAACTATCGAGCTTGCATGGCGGAGTGGTTAGCGTGCTCGTCTCGCACTCCTGTGACCCTGGTTCGATTCCCCAACTCGAACAATTTCCTACTCGGTTTTATTTATTTGTCTGGTCTGACTAGAAAGGTTAATTAGGCTAATTGGTCTTTACCCATTGTTTTATTGTCATCCATCGTATCCTGTCACTCACCTGTCAAGTGATGGAATTGTCTAGAATGTTCGACACAATGTCTATGAAACGTCTAGCCATTAATGATGGTTAATGATTGTTAAGCATGGCTTGCACATTTTGTGATGCTAGTAAATGTACGGTTAGTGATAGTTGACGTGACCTTAACTACTACACTGATTAATTACTGCTAGTTAAGATACAGGCGCTGTGCACAGTCCCACATGCCACTTGTTAACTACTACTAATTACCAATTACTCATTTAGTCATTACGAGCAATGATATAATCATGAAATCACTTTATATCACGTTCCGGTGTCTTTCGATTGCACCCGATTAAGTATCGATTGGCTATTGCTTGGCATGTGCCCATATAAGGCATGCATCCGAAACACGGACACATTTGCTAACACGTCTTGGTCACGACAGTATGAGGCATTGAAGGCTTCCGCCTTAATATCTCTCCAAAAAAGTGCACAGCCGATCGTACGATCTGATGCAGCCAATCTGGGTCAACAATGAAGGTTGTAGATTTACCTCCTAGAATAATCGTCTCCCCAAAAACATGTTTATGTTTCGTCGTCCCTTCTTTAAAAAATCCAGTGCTTCATACGCTTCTGAGAAACGGAGGCGTCGGGTGAGTGGGAGGGAACCTGGGTAGGGTCTTCAGGATGGTTCAGGGGGGTGGTTGGATATGGATGAGCTTGATATATGCTGCACACGTGACAATAGGACTCTGTCTTGTTTGGCGAGATAGGAAAGAGCCCAATGTAGAAAAAATACTGTGCAAAAGCACCGAAGTTTGGGCCAGTTGGTATTGAACCATCTTGAAAACGTAGCAGCACGAAAAAACTTCGGTGCCCAAACTTCGATGCTTTTGGATAGTATTTCTTCTACATTGGGCTCTTTCCTATCTCGCCAAAAAAGACAGAGTCCTACTGTCACGTGTGCAGCTTATGTCCTGTCGTACCTGTGTCTTTTTTGTATCGTTTTTTTCGTGCTGCTACGTTTTCAAGATGAATCAATACCAACTGGCCCAAACTTCGGCGCTTTTGCATAGTATTTCTTCTACATTGGGCTCTTTCCTATCTCGCCAAACAAGACAGAGTCCTACTGTCACGTGTGCAGCATATGTCCTGTCGTACCTGTGTCTTTTTTGTCCTCGCTTTTTTCGTGCTGCTACGTTTTCAAGATGGATCAATACCAACTGGCCCAAACTTCGGCGCTTTTGCATAGTATTTCTTCTACATTGGGCTCTTTCCTATCTCGCCAAACAAGACAGAGTCCTACTGTCACGTGTGCAGCATATGTCCTGTCGTACCTGTGTCTTTTTTGTCCTCGCTTTTTTCGTGCTGCTACGTTTTCAAGATGGATCAATACCAACTGGCCCAAACTTCGGAGCTTTTGCATGGATGAGCTTGTTCTGCGGGGTACAGATGAGTGGAGGGCAAAGAGGAAGAGTTGAGAGGGTGGCGCCATTCTGGAGGGTGCGGGTGGCTGCTTCTTGGGGGGGGGGGGGGGGGGGAGGGGAGAACGTACCGCTTGGACGCGCGTCCTCTAACAGAGTCCAACATTCTGGGGCCTTGGACACAACCTTCCTCACAAAGGAAAGCGGTGAAAGCTCTGCTGAGGTTCTTAAGTGACTCGGGGTTGTATTCCCGTCTATAATCTTTAAGTCTTCAGTGCGCGCTCTCTGTCCCCGTGACATAGTGGGCGCTGGACACTTAGAAAAAAATTCCGGGGGCACTTTGACTGTCTAAAGTGGGTAGAGGCGGAAGCGTTTTCCGCACCACCTTCGCTGTTTCTGTGGCACCGGTGGCGTCATATATAATTGACCACTAATTACTAAGTGATGACAAATCACTAATTAATGGTTAATTACTGATTAATTCCTGAATACTAATTAACTCCTAATTAATTACGCTTAAGCTTCGCCTTTAGGAGTGGAACGCGACAGCGCGTTGTAGCGCTCCCAGGGAGTCCACGGAACACCACCCGTTCAGCGCGATGCCTTGCCCTTTGAACGCAACGCTTTTTGAGGAAAGGAAATGGCGCAGTAATTCTCTGCCATCTCGGTGGACATCTGAACCGCACCGTAGAGGAAGGGAGGAAGTGGGAGTGAAAGAAGATAGATAAAGAGGAGCCGTAATGAAGAAAATGAAAATTGTATTTGAGGAAAGGAAATTACGCAGTAACTGTCTCACAAAATTCAGGGGGGGGGCACTTTTTTGACCTAAAGTGTGGTCACTGATGCCCCTAAGAGTGGAACACGACAGCGTCTTGCAACGCTGCCAAGGAGTCCATAGAACGCCATCGCCCATTCGGTTCTACGCCTCGCTCGTCAGTAAATTGGTTTTTGAGGAAAGGAAATGTATCTGTCTCTCATTTGTCGGTGGACACCTAAACCTCGCGGGAAGGGAATGGAGGAGGATGAGAGTGAGTGAAGACACCGTATTCACTAGACGCACCTTTGTTCATTCCCAACCATCGAGCTGGCATGGCGGAGTGGATAGCATGCTCGTCTCTCACGCCGAAGACCGGGGTTCGATTCCTGAGCTCGACCAATTTCTTAATCGGTTTTAT